>NW_020884914.1:4024689-4319590 GCF_003945725.1 Corapipo altera
CTTTCTTCCTTTCTTTTTCTTTCTTCCTTTCTTTCCTCCTTCCTCCCTTTCTTCTTTTATTTCTTCCTTTCTTCCTTCCTTCCTTTCTTTTTCTTTCTTCCTTTCTTTTTCTTTCTTCCTTCCTTTCCTCCTTCGTTTTTTCTTCCTTTCTTCCTTCCTTTCTTTTTCTTCCTTCCTTTCTCTTTTTTCCTTTCTTTCTTCTCTTTCTTTTTTTCTTCCTTTCTTTCTTTTTATTTCTTTCTTACTTCCTTCATTTTTTTCTTCCTTTCTTCTTTTCTTTTTTCCTTTTTTCTTCTTCCTTTCTTTATTTCTTCCTTTCTTTCTTTCTTCTGTTCTTCTTCTTCCTTTCTTTATTTCTTCCTTTCTTTCTTTTTATTTTTTTCCTTTCTTTCTTTCTTGCTTTCTTTATTCTTTTTTTTTCTTTTTCTTTCTTCCTTTCTTGTTTTTCTTCCTTCCTTTCTTTCTTTTTCTTTCTTTCTTTTTCTTGCTTTCTTCCTTTCTCTTCCCTGTGTTTGCACTGCAGTAACACAGAGGAAAACTGATCTGTGTCTTGGTTCCAAGATACTCTGGTCTTACAAACAATGGTAAAGACTGTTTGGACAGCTGAAATCCACTCCCTACGTGTAGTGGTTTTCTTTGAGAGGCACAGGGTAAGACTTTGGTCTGATTTATTTAAATATTTTCCTGAGACTTTACAAGGTTGAAATGCTCAAAAGCAATCAGCTTGGCTTAACTGCATTCCCATCAAACATCCCCATCGAGTTCAATGGTGGTTATATTAGATGGAGAATTAACTGCTGAAAACATTGTTCACTGATGTTACAGAGGAGTGAATTTTCTCAGTACTCAAAATAATCCCAATCTCACTCTTCTCAAGATGAGAAAATTACGACCCATCCATATTGTATGGAAAAAACCTCAAGGCTTACTACCATATATCTCAATCCTGTTTCATATAGCCAAGTCTCTCAGCTAATTAATACTGTAGAAATAGATTTCCTAATTTTCCATTTTTACTAAATCATACATTTTTTTTTCTAGGAATGCATAACGTGTAAGGTGATAGATTTCACTAGACAACATGCTACATGACTTAATTTAAGGAACAATAAAAGCTAAACTATATAGCATATAGAACTAGGCAAAAATGTATGTTAAAACACTACCCAATGTATTTGGTCATGCACTATCATTTAGAAAAAATACTGAGTGCCTTCCCAGTTAATTTTTTAATTCTGGGATGCTGAACAGTGCAATGTACAAAATCCTGCTCATATTCTAATCCTGCACATTTGATTTCAGTGAGATACTATATAATTAAATTTAGTCTTGCAAAGACCTTATCCACTGACTGTCTCTGCTTCCCAAAGCCAGGCAATTTCCAACAGCACAGGGAGCAGCTTTCAGAAGGACAGTGAGCTGTTTAATTGCAAAGTTCCAATTTTGCCTCATGTACACAGGGAAATTTGTCATTAGAAAAAGTCAAACGAAAACTTCCAGAGTGCCCTTTCCTGGTGCAGTGCTCTCTGAGAACAGGGACTGGTCCATTGGAGTGAACTGAGAGAAAATACCAATACAAATTTGAAAATGTCCATCTGGAGTATTAATTTTTAACTTTACCTGTATTCAGGAAAAACTTTTGGAATAACTGATGACGTTTCCTTAGGAAGTTCAAAAACCTTATCAGCTACTTCAAACTTACCTCCACTACAAGAAGTTGAGGGCATTGATCATATAACAAGTCCTTTTTTTTCCTTATAGTTAGCCAAGACATAGTTAGAGCTAATGCTGTCTTAGACAAGTTGACTTTGGTTTTCAATAACTTTGAAAAGTAATGAAGATTATCAAACCCCTGAGGAATCTAATAAGAATTCTTTTGCTACAATCATAAGGATTTCCTATGCAGGATTAAAAAAACCCCACAAATTAAACAAGCCAGTATCTAAAGTACTTGATTTTTCAAGCCCTTTAATAAAATTAATAAAAGTCAATGCAACAAAAGATCAAATGGAAAAATGATTAATTTCCACAGACATTAATATTCAGTGTGTATTTATAGAAAATATGATAAACCCAAAAGTACATCTATAGTAGGACAATGTCCTCAACTAGCTGTGTACACTGGGAAAAGAACAGGCAACAAGAGGGGCCAGAAGAAAAGAGATATTAGTTTGACACGTTTCAAAGGCTTTAAATGTCTGAACTGTTACACTGCTTTTGGATTCAAGGAGAAATATCTAGACATTGTCTTCCACATCAACTGCCCCTTACCCTGTGAAGTTTAAATACAGATCCCAGGTGACCAATAGGTTTGACTCTAAAGAGAGTCAGGAGAAAAAAAAAAATCTATCAATCAATAAGTTTTAAATGTGGTGCTTATACAGGTTCCAAAGCAATGAATATACACAGGACAGTGAGGCAGTCCTGAAACAATGTACACATTTTTTGGCAGAAAAAGTGTAGCATAAATTTTCTTCTGATATTTCATGTCATTCTACTTATCGATTGCATACTGAGTCTCATGAGCAAGCACAAAATTTTAATCAACGTACTGGACTCAATCCTGCCACCACAGACTTCAATGGAAATTGGATCAATCCCATTATCTACCATATGACTCCACAGGGCTTCCACAGGGAGAACCTCATTTCTAGCTCCAGCCCGCAGGGCCCCCAAGGCTACATTTAAAGCAGTGAGCAATGTGAATACCAACAAGCCTAAAATAGCATTAAATGTGTTTAAATAGGCCAAGATAATTTGGACAGCTACAAAAGCATAATCTGCACTGAAAGACCACCAATATTTCCCACACATTTCTTACAGGAAATAAGCTATATGAAACCCAGATGTGTTAAAAATATATCACATGGCCTCCTCCTGGCCAAGAGCAGGTCAATGGCTGAAAAAAATTCCTGCTGATTTGCTCAGGATGAAATTCAGACTCCATTCGTCCCAGTGGTATAGACAGCACAAGCTGAAGAACACCTTGTTCAGCAAGGAGAGATCCTACCTGCCTTGTCTCATTGTGATGCCACGACTGGCATTACTAATCAGAGCAATGACTGTGCTGCAGCACATACAGAATTTGGGTGGAAACGAGCAAAATGCCCTCTCTTGGCTCAGCTTTCCAGAGGATTTTGGAACGTGAGAAGCCCCAGTGCTGAGATGGGCTCAGCATAGCAGAAACAGGGCTGGCTTCCATCCAAAAGGTCCTGCTCCAGCTTCAGCTGAGCTGGGGTGGAGAGGGAACTTGCTGGAGAGCAAGTCTGGGTGCTGCCTGCAGCCCCTTGGGCCTCTGGCAATGAGAGCAACTGCTGGTAGGACAGAAGAGGAGCACCAGCAGCATTGTCTTCCAAACTCCTAAATGTCTGGAGAGCAAGGTGGTGCTTGGGAAAAGGCTTCGAGCTGGGAGCAGGGGAAATGCAGTACCTTATCCCCAGCCTGTTTGGTAACTACAGGAACATACAACCCCCCCCCTTTTCTCTCAATAAATCCAGAAAAAAATGAACAGATACCTAGTCAGTAAGCATCAGGCTGAGACACAAAGTAGCATGACTGATCATTATGTGAAAATGAAAAAAAATGTTATGAACAAGCCCAGAATATAATGTTCTGAGTGGTTTTCTAAGCAGTTACGGACAGTGCTGCGAGAATAATTTAGAAGGCTGAGATTCACTGCCAGGATTCGACTCTTCTGGAAATCAAGTGCTTTTGAGAATTTATTTCTTGTTCCAGTTGTCTGCAAGGCTAAGTAAGCAAAAGAATTGGCAATTTTAAGTTCTGGGACTATATGAGCATCCAGAAGTGAAACATGGTCTGTGGGATGATTTGGACAAGTTTGTCTCTATCGTCCTTGAGAGAAAAAGGGAACAGCTGTTTTGGCAGCTCCCAGCTCCCTGGCAGCCAGACATTTCCTACAGAGCCTCTGCTCAACATCTGGGACATCTAGAACTGCTACCACCTCCACATGGGCAAAAGGGCTGCTGTGACAACTTGCTCACCCCAAGGACACCAGGCAGGCCTCAGGGGCTGGTGTGGGGCTGTGCTCACATAGAAAACCTCCTGGCCTCAGGTGCAGCATCCCAAAACCTTCACAATGGGAAAGTGGCCACTCACAGCAGCTACTGCTCATTACTCCAGATAATGGTTAGAATTAACTGAAACATTTTTGTAATACTCTTCAGGAACCACATTCAATTTACCAATCCCTAGAAATTAATGGTATGAACTTGCATTAAATCAGTCTGTCATTAGCTTGGCTTTCTTTATGGCAACTCATTACGAGGGAACAGCTTTATTACGAGGTATTTCCTGCAAGCCAGAAGCCAAAAGAACATCTACAGACACAAGTTAAAAAGCATTATAATATATTAACTTCCCTGCAGAGCTCACCTGCACCTCACAGCACGTGACAGTCCAGGGGTATGAACACAGGGTGACACACTGGGGACACCATGGCTGTGGACTCAGTCATAACCAGGGTTTACCCCACTTCAATTAATTCACTTGGGGCTTTTGAATAGGAAAATGTGCCCTTGTGTTTGTGGCTCTTGCTGGTCTGTGCCTCAGTTACCACAGGGACAAGAAACCATCTGAAGTCATCATTCAGCAAGAGTGTCCTTCAAAAAGTGGGTCAGTGTGATGAGAGTCCCATTATTTCTCAATATTGTAGAGAGAGGGATACATAGCCAAGCAAACTGCTGGCAGTCCCATTGACTTCAAGAGAGATCCAGCCTGCACTAACAGTTAAGCCACTGAGTATTTAGGTACTAAAAATAAAAGTACTTGTTATTTGTAAGGAAAACTGAGCTAGAGAAACACTCCCATTCCTGTGGAGAGCACTGGATTTTGTGAACATCAGGTCAGACAATGCTACAGAAAACAACTGAGCTTAATTTGGTTTATGTTCTGCACGTGAGTGTGGATGTAAATTTGTACATGAACATAAACAATATTTTTTTTTTCCAAAGAGGTGTTTGCACAACATTCTAGAAAAAAAAAAAAAAAAGAAGAGTTAAAAAAAAAAAAAACTAGGAGAAAACTAATTTGTAAGATCCATATAGTAGGACATATGTGTTTTTCCTCTGCTTTCTCTAAGGAGCACACAAAGGAAGTTGAACAGTTCCACCAGCCCTTAGTAACCAGCCTACAACACAACTGAAATTGTTCAGATTTTCTTTTGAGGCTTGTAATTTTATTATTTATTATACAGAGTGAAACTTCACTTACCCTAATGTCTTATCTGAAAAAAACACACTTGTTTGAAATGAGGTCATGTCCCTTGACATACATTAAGTGATGTGGAAAGCCCCTGTTTATTCCAACGCCAATTTATCCATGTTAATACCATTTGAATAAAGGAAGTCTCCCAATATGTCAGACTTTTCTTTTTTTTTGAGCAAAACTCAAAGTTAATTAAACCAAACTCTACAATATTTATGACTTTTTTTTGTGGCTCAATGTGGTTTAGAAAGGTAATGTTAATATTGACATTAATTAACGTCAATCTTAATGTACTTTTACATTAATAGGCTGGCATATCATTCAGCCTAAGGCAATGTACTGTGCTGCTCAAGCTATTTATAACAAAAAGTATTTTAAACAGCTTTGCCCCCCACTAGAAAAAAAATCAATTTATACTAAATGTTGTTGCAGAATCAGATTCATCACCGTAGGGATTAAGAAAAAATGAAAGACCAATTTAATGACAGGATTGAGTTCATTATTTATCTTCTAGCATGTAAATTATAGATTGCCATGAATTTTTCATCCTTTTGGTGCCCACCACCTAATTCATGCCAAAAACATAAGTCTGTGTTACAAAGAGCGAGCTCCCTGGCTCTGTGTACGAGAAACATCTCCTCTGCCTTTTGACAGATGATAATCTGTCAAAATGAAAAATTAATGGAGGCTCCCTTAATTCATCATCTTCTGCCTCTCTTCTATTAATGGCTTTTTTTTTTTTACCTCTATAACTCTGCTTGCACTGAATAGAGCCGGTGGGCTGGGGGGGGAGAAGATAAACAGGTCAGCTGACTGCTTCAGCTTATGCAGGGTACTATAATTCAGCTGATAGATGGATGACGTGGTATTTATGGAGTGCATTGAGGAATCCTGTGGTTTCCAACACAGTCTGTAAGCATGCTGAGATAAAGCTCATACCAAATGTCTCACTGCTCTCAGCTTGGCCACAAAGACAATCACTTTGTACAAATGACCATAAAGGAGTTGCATGAACTAAGTGTGTTGTACTACACACAGCTCAAGCCATCCATGTAGCAATCAATAGAAAGAGTAATTAGGATTCAGTTTGATTATGAAATGCATATAAAAACAAATCAATCCCTCCTTCCAATTTACCTTGGATGAAAAATTTTACGTTGCCAAACACTTCCCCCCCTCTCCCCAGGGCCTTAGAGCACAAAAAAAGTATTTCTCCAGTGCAGAATTATGCCATTCTAAATACACTTCCTAATTTCCCTAATCATTAAAATCTGAAATCGGGGAGCTGCACCAAAGGTTTTCTGCTTTTCACAACTCATCTGCTTTTGCATGCCTGATGCTTTACTATGGCTGTGACAAGATAAAGCCCAGGAAAACCATGCCTCATCACAACCAGAGGATTCTGACAGTAGCATGACGTGATTGTTAAGGACAGAGGAGCTTTATGGAAATGGATCAGCCTACAAGTGAAATGAATATTTGCTGGAAATAGCAGAGGGGATTATAAAAAAAACAGAAAACCATTTCCTTTTATAAAGTGCATGCAGTGTACATGCTTTGATAGAATCATTTTATGCTATGGAAATCCCTACTCAAACATCCATTTTTAACACTACTGTAATATTGTGGGCAAACTCCAGAGCTGCTTCACAGAAAAAAATGAAGCCCAAGTCTGTGTCAAGCTGATTGGTACTTAGACTTAACTTCTGAACTAGTAACCTGCAAAGTCCAGGAGGAATTAACAACCTCTTACATATTCATTTTAACCTGAAGCCAAACTATTTTCATTGAGAACTCACTGTTCCTCACAGAGTAGTATAAATACTGCAAACAAAGTCATTTATCACAATCACCAAAATATGATTATGACACCGAAGCCCGGCCAACATCTCCCTGATGCTAATGGAAAGATGCCCACTGAATGCATGAGCAAGCCTTGACCCACATTTTGTGGTTTGCTTAAACCAAGCCTGCTTCATTTAAGTAGAGCCAGCTTGAAACTAAGGAGTCTTGGCCTGGCATGACAGAGACCAAACTGACAGTCCCCATTACTGAACTATATTTACTGTACTACAGCTGCATGTCTTAGCCACTAAATAAGATGAAACAATATCTCCTTTCCCTGTGTTGGGGAAAGTAAAAATGATGCTCCACCAGTTTTTCAGCATAATTCTTTCCTTTGTAAAATATTTTGGTTAAATATATTAACTTTTGGAGACCCTTCCCAACCCCCAAAATAAAACCATAAAAACCTGACAAATATTGAAAGAATTCTGGTCATCCCTAAGGGAAACAGGACTAACTTATCATTACCAAAGAGCCTTGCAAGTGAATTGACTCTGCCCATTCAAAAATGGGCAGACTCAAGACACCTTCACAAGAGTGGCTGGACAATGGATGTGGTACAAGAAACCTCAAGGATCAAAGCTCATCAAGAGCTGAAAGATGCTCTGTATGCTCCATGCAATGAGTTGACCACCATCTACTTAATGTGCCATGTTACAGAAACCACCACTTAAAAGTAAATAAAATGATTGTTCCGCTTTTCTTTCCAAGTCTCAAAAAACATCCAACAGCTTTGAAGTCTGGAGTATTGTAGCTTGGTAAAGAGAGTTCTCTCTCACCAAATGCAAGGAGCTGAAATTTTTGTTGCTGCTCTCCATGCTGTACTTGACCAAACACCTTTCTCCACGATAGCTTATCTGCTATTCACCTAAATTGGTAATTATTTCTTAATAAAGCATTACCACAGAGATAAGATTGCACCCATGCAGCACAGCTATTTGCCTTTAAATTCTTGATGATGGAGGATAATGCAAGGGGGAGCAACAGAATCATATTCCTACCAGCCATGGGTCATAAAAGGAGCCCCCAACACCTTCTCTCGTGATCAGGTATTAAATCCTTCAGATACCTAAAAATTATTATGCTGATATGGCTGTTAAGGTCAAGGTTTAAAGTATAATGTGGATCTTAGAAGAAATTCTAGTGATTGATGCAACACATCAGACGCTTACCTTGAAAAAGGTATTATTCAGCTGCCTCCACTAGAAGATTAAAAGTGGGGGAAAAAGAAGTTGCAGAACTGGTTAAATGACGAGTGGTTGTTCTCAGTGGTCAATGTTGCAATGAAATTACTGTAAAAAATAGCTACTGATATTGAAACTTGCCTGCAACATCTTCTGATCTCTCTAATACGTGTCCTCCAGGCAGCAGTTCTCTCCTCACCTCAGTAACCTCGTTACACCAGCTGGTTTCAAATATTAGCAATTTTCAAAATCATGTCTGAAAGATGTTTTCTGTACACTCTGCATGTGAAGTTTCTGAAACTTTCTGACAATGAAACAGGCTCTATTTTCATTTGCTTGCAGCCCAAGCTACTTACACACAAATTACTCCTTTTTTTTCTGAAATTGCATCTCATTATTTTTAATGGTTGCATAGGGCTTGTGACCACCAAGCTTTTAAACAGCATTAAGGTAATAACAACATTGAAAAGTGGGCAGAATTTTGAAGAAGGCGCATAAGTTATAGAAATGTGGGATGAACCATTGAAGCCTTAGTTCACTACCTGGGATTTTTCCACAGCCAGTACTTAGTAACTTATATCAATTTATATGAAAGCTCCACTGCTTTATGAATAGCCTTTCTTCTACTTATGAAAACAATATTATATATGTTTTGTAAGCACCTTCATCATCAGGCCCATTACTGATTGCTGACATTGTATAGATGATTTGCTCAAATTCTGGGGAGTTACAGTTCAGAACATTTTCACTTCCACTGCAGGGCAGAAAAGAATAGACAAGGAGAAGCTGCAGAATCTCCACACCTGATGCTGTTCTGGTGTGACCCTGGACTGAGGATGGCAATAGGAGAACATGATCCCCTTCCTCAGCAGCAAACTCTCTCAAGATTTTGCCCACAGAAGCTGGGAGGACAACAGAAACATCTGTTCTTTGTTGCTATGTTTACTCCTAGACACAAGCAACCCAAACACAAAAGCATAACAAGAAGAGTCAATATGGGGGGAAAAAAAATCTCCTATTCATATGACTGAAAAAATTCAGTTTCAGTTGCATAAATCTAAGTGACTGAAAATAAGTCCCTAGACAACAGGCTTTTCAGCAGAAAATTCACCTTTTCCAGGTACCAGATGGAATTTTAAAGGATGAACTCAAAAATCAGTGGGAGAGGCTGAGGAAAAGCAAGTGCTTTGGTATCCATAGGAAACCTGACTCAGAGTTGCATCAGTTTAGGTTTTTGCTGCTCTAACACCATAGCATTACCAGACACAGTATTTCACATTAATATTTAGGGTCCTTTACACCACTTTTACCACAGAGTGACAAATTCAGCTCTTAAGGTCTGTTCCATCCAGGTTACCTTTATTCCTATCTTCTGCCCATGTCCTCACTGGAGTTAATCCTGATTTCCAGTCATGCCAGTTAAAGCAGGATCAGGCCTTCTCCCAAATTGGAATATAATCATGTTGTGTCCACAAGATATGTTTATGACTGAGATTAACTTCATTAAAACACAAACTCACGGAACTAAAAATATGAGGCACCTGATTTTGGAATAAATTACCTTCAAGAAATTATGGTCTTTTCTTTGCACTGCAATATTCACAGGAAATTAATGAGGTTGTCAGATGAATTCTATGAAGATTTATGTGCTGATTAGGTGACATGTCTTAAAACAAAATAAAATAATAAAGAACCTCTTCCATTAAAAAAGCAGCACACTTAATTTGAATTCAATCTTTTATCAGATTACTTCTGTTTAGTGGCAAATAGTTCCTTTGTTTAAAAACCCTTCACAAAGGCAAAGCCTCAGGAAAACATTTTGTTAAAGTATTCTGAAAGTCAAAGTCATTTTGACAGAAATCAAACCAGAAATAATTTCTCCCTGAAGGAATCCTGCTTTATTTTAATGATGTCTGGATTGTTTCCATTTAAATAGAGTAATGGGAATTTTGCTAAAAAATTTGATTCAAACTGTCCGTTTTAACAATGATCTTTCTTGTAAGCTTAGCCAGTCATTTGTCATATACATTTTGTTCAAGCGGAGAAAACAAATATTAAAGGGAAACAATTTGACTAAAAACATCTTCCCTTCATTAAGGAGCTTTATGTTCTAATGTCTGAAAGTGAAAGTCTGCTTTAATGGCTGCTGGGAGCTGGGGATCTCTCCGTCAGACACTTACCAAGGCTTGCTTTCTGGGTAATAGAGGCTATTTATGGGGCTTTTCATGACCTTTCTTCTTGGTACTACCAACAGAGGAATACTGTAGGCATCTCTTTTGCATCCACATATCTGCTTGCTCACGGATTATTGTCTCTATTGTTTTCTTCATTTTGAAGAAAAATGTTGCATGTAATTAAAGCAAGATAACAGCACAGTACTGTGTGTTCTATCACACATCTAACCAGTCCCTGCAGTCATTACACATACTAACGTACATTACACTGTGGAGACAGATATATTGAAATAAAACTCCTTGTTTTATCACCCTGTGCATTATGAAGCCTGTCCCACATTCTGGAAGATACTTCTTCAGTAAGAAAAGCACTTTTTGGGTTTTTATAGTACAAGACAGAACTTCTTTTAAAAGCAAAAAAGCACCCTGTAATTGTTTACCCAAATCCCAGAGTCTTTCCAAGTTAAATTGAAAGCCTATTTACTTAAACTAATCCATTTAATTTTGCACCGTGAGAACCAGACATACTCACTTTGGTTCAGAACTTGGTTCCAGAAAACCCCTCTGCATAAGATCCTGATTCTGAAAACAACTCCTGCCTTAACTTTAAACAGAGCCACTTTGGGTGCAACAGAAGAATAACAAAACCCCTGCTCATTTAGGGAATTTCTGATGCAGCAGCAGTCAACCTCTGAAGAGCCCCATCCTTCAGCTACATAGGCTTATGCTCTAGCACTGATTAGCAGACTCCTGAGGAGTCAAATTCCTGCAAGTAAAACCAGCACCAATCAGCTGACCTTTTTAACAGCACTATCATCATGATTTCCTTTTTAAAAAAAAGGAAGGATTTGTACAATGATGTACAGTGATTTACAAAGTAATTGCTTTTGGTTTTCAAGTTTAAGAGGAAAACAGATACGGTGTGTTCCACTCCAAATTCATCAGTGTCACATTTTAAACAGAAAAACTTACACATTGCTCTTCTGTTACAATTACTGCTAATTAATAATCTAATGACAATAAATTTGGATCCAAGTAATGAATGTCTGAACTGGCCCCAGGTGCCCACATGCTACAGAACTACCAAGGGTTTTTGCCATGTGCCACCACCAAGTACTTTGATTTGGAGGTGATGTTTTTGCATAACAGCACAACCAAAGGTTGGAAAAACAAGCTTCTGAAGCAGCACCAGTGAGTACAACCTCAGTTAAAGCAAAACCTGGTTATCTAACTATGAGAGCTGAGCAGCACTAGGGATAATTGCCACTATGTTCTACTGTCCATAGGTTTCCCCTATGGTTCCAATTTGATACACAAGTTTAGAGCTATAAGAGATTCTGAAAAATAAATAATTCAGAAGGTTATTAAGGTTGTACAGTCCAGCATGTAAAAGTTTGGAGATACTAGGTAGCTGGTTCCTTTGCAAACCTGTGTGAGGCTGTTTGTGCATATATCTGTAAATGAGAAAACAGTCTTAAATTTCAGGAAATAACTGATCACAGAATTCTACCAAGCGAGAAAGACTCCTCAAGCTGGAGTCTCAGAGACCTGGGTACATCACAGACTTCTACCTCTGGCTGTGATGAGATGTCTGGCAACAATAAGCAGACTGTTATCATCACAAGGGATCAAGTGCTCCAAGCAGGGAGGGTTTCACTGTCTCCCTGTGCTCTGGTTCAATGCTTAACACCATAATTGTCTCTGCATTTGCTTTTTCCATCTGCCAGGCTAAGTCCTGCACAGTCCCTGCAGTCTGGTGATGCAGCATGCTCAACACAGACAATTTCTGGACTGAATCCAAGGAGCTTTTATTTTATTTTCAAGTGAACATAAGAATAACCAGACGAGCATGGCTAGGCCTAACACCATTGCAAGTACTTGCCCATACATCCCCATTGTGTCCTTACCAGAGCCCTCCACAGCTTAATGCCAACAGACTCCACCCCAACCAAAGGTGCTGTTTCCAGTTGATTGCAGAGCATTAGTCAGGTGGGCCAAAGGCATAACAGCCAAATATAAACAGGTTGGACATCTCTAAAGTAACTTTAAATTTTATATATATATATATAAAAGTATCAGCTGCTGATTTATAAGGTATGACACTGCTGGCTCTTGGTTTAAGGCCCAGAGCAAACCCTGGCAATCACATGCCAGGAGGGGCCACCTGGATGCCTGACAATAGCACATCTCACCCCCTTGGGAAATGCTGAATAAACCACAAGTGCTCACTCCCACCAGATTAGCTGTAGGCTGGAGTACAGAAAGAACAGAAACCACATGTGGATTACTGTGATCTCCTCTGGCTGCTCTTGTAAGTTAAACAGGCTTGTCAGGTGGCCATGACCCTGCACGGTCCCTCAAAGGCCAAGAGCAGGAGCGACCTGGAGCCCTCAGTGGCTATTCCAACACTCAGCCACAGAGCCTGGCCAGGTCAAGGCTTTTTGGAAACTTGTCTTGGGTTTTCAAGGAGCTGGAGAAGACTGATCTCTGATGTTAGAGTAAATCCGTCTGCCAATTTTTAAACAAAGAGCGCACAAACCTTTCTAATTAAATCATTTAAGTATTTTGTTTATCACGAGGAAAAGTTAATCTCCTCCTTTCCTCAGATTTCTCTACTCTTGGATGCAGATGAACTATGTTTTCTGACAGTTCTCTAAAACATTTAGCCTGAAGCAAATATTTGCATAAAAACTTTTAGCTTGAATAATTAAAACCTGGCAAGTGAAATTGTCAAATGCTGGACTACCTTAAGAATAAGCGGTGTTACCAACTCCATCTGCAACAGACACTTGCATAATATTTTGTGAAACCCTTTAGGATAGAAAAAACCCTGTACTTTCTCTGCTGACATCATAATAATTTTATTTATAAGAGAGCTACGAATCTTCTAAGTTGGAGATGTCACTGATAAAAAGCAAACAAGGACCAGAAAAGATCATAGCTCTGCTTCCCAAACATCATAATATAGCTGCTGCACAAAATCTATGTGTAAAATGCCTCTGAGAAATACTAAAATGCAGTCCGGTTTTCAGACAGCAGTCTATCAAATAGAGGCACTTTTTTTATTATTTTATTTAAAAAAAATGGAAACAATTGTGAATGAAAAGTCTTTAAGTTAAGGACTTTTTTAATTTGAGCCCTGATTCTATTAAAGGTGGATGTGGCTTGATTTCTAAATGAATAATCGGATGTTATATGTATAAGATGGATCAGAATGGCATGTATACAAACAGCTCTTAATATATCAGTGGATGTTACTATAGATTGCCTCAGTTTATTAATTAATCGACTTTAAGCCACTGACTAATCTTTTCTTAAGATATATAGGAATAATTTATTTATAGGCAATGCATAAATGTATTCTTTCTACCACCTGTAACCAAATATTTGGTGGATAAAATGAGTAAAAAAAACCCTCAAAACCCCCAAACCAAAAAAGAAGCTGCAGGCAAAGATAGAATAAGGGCAAGGGTTTATAACCCAGGCCTCTCTCCAGAATTACAGGTTCTCTTTAAAGATGGGTTAGATAAATATCTTTCATGAAAAGCTTAAATGTCTTGCTGATCCTGCTGTAGGATAGGGGAGGATTAGTCAACCCCCTTGAGGTTGCTTTTCATCAGAACTGTCTATAAGGCTATGTTGCTAAAATGTTAGGGATTATCTTGGCAATAAGACTGTCTCCTGTTAGAACAAGACCTTAAAGAGACGAATTAATGACTCTGACTAATTGGATAATTCAGCAAAGGATGGGTCATGTGCTGTATTGAGGTCAAGCTCTGGTCCTGTTTGGGCTGAGCAAGCTGGCACAGCTCTGCATTACAGCTGGCTCTTGGCTATATGTGCTGAAGAGCTGTGGCCAGCACGGTTTGGTCAGTTGATCCTCCAAAGGTCATCTCCTAACATGATAAATGCTGGCAGGGAGGACAGGCCCTGCCTGTGCCTGCTGCACGGAGCACTGCTCAGAGATAAGCGTGGTGAATTCCTGCACTTGTGGGTTACAAATATCAGCTGGCTGTTTGATGTGCTGTGTGACAGCGTGGGAGGTGACCTTTCCCCTTGCTTGCTCTTCTCATCATCTGCTGCTTGATGCAGCAGCATCTGACTGCAAAGTGGGGAGGCAGCAGCACTGGCACAGTGTGACAGCCGCCTGTGCTGGGAGAGCAGCACCACCGCGGGTGCCCTCCCTGTGCTGGGTCACTGACCCACAGAGGGACACCTTGATCAGCTACAGCAGCAGCTCCTTTTTGCTGCCGTGCCCCAGAGCAGGTGTGTGTTTTGAGCAGGGCTCCTCAGGCCTGACCTGGCCTCAGCAGCCTGACTGTGCCCCAGGATGTTCCCCAGCCAGGCAGGTGTCCCTCTCAGGCTGCCTTTCACCAAGGGTGCAATTAAAGGCTGCCTTTCACCAAGGGTGCAATTAGCACCCGGCTGGCTGCAGGGCAGCCTCTCTCTTGCTACACTCAGCCTTTCAAAGTTTTAGCGCTAAACTCCCTTTTCTCCCTTCGAGTCCCAACCCAACCAGCCTAAGCAGAGCCTGGCCTTGAGCATCCTTGAACAGTTCAATATATTTTCCAGTTAGTCACAGACAACACCGTGGTGCTTAACTCATCACCTCAAGGTCCTTTCCAGAGCCAGACAATCTTATTGCAAAGATATCCATTAACATTTGACAGGCTGAGCCTTATAGCAAATGTTCTGGATGGACCTCATGAGGTGATCAAAGTGTTCCTTTATCCCAGTGCAGGCTCTGCTGTCCTTACAAACACTTCGGTAAGGACCCCAAATAATCTTTGCTTCTGTGCCATTATTTCTTCTGCTTTCAATAAACCAGGGCCTCGGTGGGGCTTTTTATTTCTTACAGGCACTTGATTGCATTTAGCCTCTTATTGGTTTAGTGAACTAATTTTCAGTCAACTTAAAAATGAATTCCAAATGCAGGGTCCATAATTAAAAAGAAACAGTTAATCCTTTGTGACAATCTGAGTCCAAAATTATGCTTCTAAATTATTCGGACAATCATTTAGGAAAAAAAAAATATCTCTCCCAAGCCTGATTACATCAATGCTCTAAAGAAACATTTCTTCCTTAGGTCTCTGATTTCCCTGGTGGCTGTGATATAAACCCTGAACTTCTTAAATGTCACTTAATTTATATGATTTTTCTGTTTACCCTTTTAAAATGACAAGTTGTTCTCTAGTATTTATGTCTGTTTGAAAATTAGATATCACGGGCAATCCAATGCTGCAGTTGCATTCCTTTTAGCTTAAGCTTAGTAAGCACTTACCATAAAAAGAGAAAATAAAAATATGCCTACTCTTACTTTTTCAGTGTCTCCTTTTTCTGCTATGATGTCCACTGATTTTAAACAAACTACTGATTTAACTTTTTACATTTTGATTCTTAGCAGTGTAAGAAATTTAAACGGATTATTACTTTGCCTTTGGTGAGCAATGGAAGAAGTTATGGGCCTGCTTTTAACTCTCCATTGCTGACAAGGGTTAATTAATTTCACTCCAGCATGTGGTCCCTACTGAACTCTCCTCATGTGGCATCACCTTGCAGCGGGCAGTGGCTTGCAAACATTATAATCTTTTCAGAAGACCTTCTGACAGTAATGAAATTAAATTGACCTGTGTTGCATCTGGTCTCTGAATTAAGATGGCAAGATTTGTAGGCATCCAGTTTGACTGGAGAAGCATAGCCCAACTCCCCAGATCATGCTGAATTTAAAACAACCTCTTTTTCACATAATAATTTTATGGTCTTTCCAAAAGGCCATGCCTATTAACACCGGAAAGGCAAAACAAGTTTATCATACTAAACAGGCACATATGAATTACCTCTGTGTTTATAACTTGTGTTTGCAGTTATTTTAGATCATGAAGTCAGTCTTGAAATTAACCTGCCTGCCAAAATATTTTTGGAGAATTGTAGAGAATGGCCACATTCTAGTTGAGTCTGGGAAGATACATCAATCAGGAAAGGAATTTATTACAACAAAATGTAAAAAGGTCCTGTTGATCTTACCTAAGGAGATAAGTCTTGTGGTACTGCACTGTCTGTATGTCTCTAATAGTAAGTTTTGAGACTAACAAAATATTTTAACTGACTTAATAGGAAGGTTAAGATCTTTGCAATTGGCATTTCCAAAGATTTGGAAAAGAAGGGACTAAACTTAGCATCAGAAAGATACTAAGAAGATACTAAGAACCATGTGCTTCTTTCTTAGGTCAGTGATTGCTGCTATTGAATCTCAGGCTAAAAGAAAATGGGTTCTTCCCCACCTCTCCCTGCAATTTAAGTCTCAAACTAACAGAAATTCCCTCCAGTGCCAAACAGTTAATTCTACTTGATTACCTGCTATATTAATATGATGATTTGCTCATTTGAACCCATTGATCTGTTGATTCAGTTTTAATTGCAACCTTGATTTGATCACTGTGTTGCTCCATTCTTAATTACCTCAGAGATGCTGCCTAAGATTGACTCAGTTATATGCTGGTTTAATTTCATAGCTCCTTGCTTATCCTAAGTTTTTAATCCTGAAGTGGGACACCACACTGCAACACAGCTCATGAACACAAACAAAAACTATTTGCAAGCCACTGTTGATAACCCAAGTAATTCTCACAACTCTAGAAACCACTGGAAGCCCCTTCTATTTCATTTTTAAATAGGGAAACTAAAAGACCTGTCATAACCTCACCATCTTTGGAAATGTACTTGCAAATTAGATTTCCAATTTGGGATTCAGAGGTATTCTCAATTTTAGGCAAAGACTTCTGAATTCCTTGAGCAGGAATGTCGACATTATTATTCCCTAAAAAAAAATAAATAAATAAAAATTCATTTGTTATAATTTTTACTCATGCTGAATCCTTGCACGACCCTCCCTTAACAGAAAATTAAAATTTCTCCTGAAAGGAAAAGAAGAAAAAGGAAATGAAGTTTGATAAGGGACATCTGTTGAATAAAAACCTTCAAGATCACTTTTTTTGTGTAGATGCATATGAAGAGCCAAACCCCCCAAAGGGCCTAACGGGAGTCATAATTAACTTTCATTGTCTCAAAGCCCAGGGCAGAAAGAAATTGAACCAAGGGTAAGAAAAGAAAGGTCAGAGATAAAGCTCTGCATAAAATGTCACACGCTAGGCAGGAGTGGCACGCCTACATATTTGCCAGTTTTGTGAAAAGGCATAAATGCTCATTTTTCACTTGTTGAACGTAAGAGGAAGGACGAGAAGAATAGCAAAGAATAAAGCAATGGGAAAAAAGGGCCTCTGAGAGATGAAGATGACATCCATTATGCCTCTCACCTAAGATAGCTAAAAACCAGGAGTTAGTGCTAAGGTGAAACCTTAGAAGTTTGAGACTTACCAGCCTTCCATGAGCACTAAGCTATTTTGGGAGCCACCAAGGAGAAACTCTTACAAGTTTTAAGGCAAGAGCTATAAGTGCAGTTACTTATTTGTGCAGCTGTGGGAGGTCCAGGCGATGCACACCTCCCTTTGCACTTCCCTCCTGTGAATAATTCAGTGCCCTAGTTTACTGGGAAACCAAAGAAACTGGAGTATCTGAAGCAGCACACTAACATGTGTGTATTCCTGTGGTGAAAAATGGAATAAACCAACACTTATTTGCTCTACTAAAATTAACTCTGTGTCTTTGCCTTAGTCATATAATTGTCCTTCAGGACCCCAGGCCATTTTTTCATTACAAGAGATGAGGGTGAGTTCTGAGGTACCACCAGCTTATATGTGGGCTTAACACAAATTTCTCAGCTTTCCTCTGTCAGAACTGCTTTGGTTTGATCCAAGATATGTTGTGTTGCAGGAGACAGAGCCCAGCTCCATCTGAGCATGGCAGCACCTGTTCTGCTTCACTCTGGGGTCCTGCAGTACCACGATGTGCCCCGTTAGCAGAGCTCGTCCCTCTCTGCTCTGAGGTACTCAGGCCCTTCAATAAGCACAAAAAGCTGCCCCCACATTCTCTGTGCCAGGTCTGTCTCTCTCACTCTCTTTGTACCCTGGCTGGCATAATGGGGTCTCTAGGCACTGCACTACTAATAATAACTTCAAAGTACTTTTTTAAACTTTAAGAGTTGAGCTTGAAAACAACTCCTACCCACGACATCTTTTAAAGGTAGCAGTCAGTGGACCACGGAATATTGACAATTGCAGTGCTCGGATAAGTAAACAAGTCTCTGTGGATTTGATAGCCCAATAAATATCCATTATTGCTCGTTGCCAGGCTATGTGCCTGAAAATGAAAATGAGGATAGAACAGTTCTTAATGGCTGATAGCAAAAATAATCGAGACTTATCTAAATCAAACTTTATTGGCCTGGATGAATTATTTTTGGCCTCCTGTAATCAAAGCTGAAAATTCACCTGTCAGGCACAGTATGGTAAAACTCATTAGAGCCTCACCATGTGCTGTTATGAAATTGCTCCATATGGCAGTGCATGATTGTTTATTTACTAGATTCAAATATAGGCAGGTTTCAGAAATATATTAAAAAAAATTATTATTTTCAAATTCCTTTAAGGCAAAAGTGTATAGGTTCAAGTTCCAGACTTCTGTAATGGAAATAATTTCACTTGTAGAAAGAATTTTGCCTCGTGCTGCAGTGAAGCTATTGATCAGGCAATTGGCAATCCTCAAGTGTGAGGACTCATTAAGGCAAAGGTATATGAATCATTTTTTAATGACATCTCTTTGCTTTCAGCAGCTTAGCATGTGTCCTGGTTTCAATGGATGCACTGTAATTTAGGCAAGCTGTCTACAGACTTCAGCCATTACTCTTACCATATGTTTTCTTCAAAAATTATCATGCACTGGGGCCTGCTAGCTGCAGTCATGGAGCGAGGTGCACCCTCTCTGCTGTATCAGCACGTTAACATTACTTGAAAAAGCAAGAGTAATGTACTTATAAAAAGAAATTCCCAATTAGCAAGTTTAGTGCATGTGTGTTAACTTGGATTAAATACATTCCAATTATGGGCAGCTCATTATTAAAACTACAGCCAGCTGTTTGCCAGAAATGTGAGATCTGGTAAACAAGCCTTTCCCTGTTTCCTTGCAAAACAGCCCAGATTATTTTCCCCTCTAATTGGTTCCCAAACAATAAGTATGAACACAGCAGTGAACTGCTCTGCCATCCCATGTACATGTTTCAAAGCAGAAAATATATCAAAAAGGGTGATGAGTTGGTTAAAAACCAAGGAAAATCAGAATTTAATGACCAGAAGAGCTTGGAGGCTCATGCACAGTTTGGGAAAGAGACTGTTACCAGCTTCCCTGGGTAAGAACACTGGAAAAAACCTCTTTTGTTGAAACAAGAAAGATTTCCTCCTCCTAGTTCCATGTATTTTGATGGTCTCAAGTCAAGGGGCTCGATGTGTATGTCTTGATTTTACTAAGCTAAACCTTTACACCATTCAGGTATCTCAGTTTCTCAGGCCTTCCAGAGTGGGCCCAGATTACAGAGAAACAGATCTGCATTTGTATTAAACCTTAAATATGAAATGATTTAATAAGTGGATACAAAACCAAAGAGCTAGAAAAGGGTGAAAGATACAAGTTTTTCTCCTGTTAAAACCATTACTTCATTGCACCACCTAAAAAATATCAACTTGAAAAAAACAGCCTATATTTTCAAGTTATGGCAGGATCCAGTTATTTTAGTGGAAGTTAACTACTGAAATAAGATTTAAATACCTCTGAATTGCAAAATATCTCCAGAAGTTTCAAAATATGTCAAGTGTTGCTTTTTTTCAGCACCTTATTTTTAAGGGTACATTTCTGGGAGAATGATGCTATGTCAGGAGGTCACCAGTAAGGTTGACTTTTGTACCACTATATTTACAGGAAAACAGGGATACAGTTCTTGGAAAGCACCACCCACTGGGGTGGGTGGAATCTGTTAAGTTTTACTTTTGTTCCAGCATCAACCAGATAAATGACAAAACCCAGAATCTGTTCCCCACTGCTGATACAATGAAAGCAGAAAACCAAGGAGCCTCCGCAAGGTGATACACACACCTCTGAGCAGTGTGCCAGGGCTTAAAAAAACCCACATCATAAACAGCAGCAAACAACAATGCCTGCTTTGATGTCTGTGCTGAAGCCCAGCTAAATCCAAGCTTTAGTTCCTAGAAAGAGAATTTATTTCTCAGAGCTAGGCCTGCAAAATCAGTCCAGCCGGGGCTGTCCCGGGCTAGGCTGTGCCAGGGAACTGCTGCTGTCTTTTCACAGGTCTGTGATATTTCAATTATATTTGCACACTGCCAAAATCTAACAAAAGAAAAGGAGAAAGTGTAACTACATAGCAAAAAACTCAACTCAAACCAAACCAAAAAAACAGCAAAAAAAAATATTTTGCCCATGCAGCATATTTCATTCAGGTATTGGTTTAAACTGACTCAGTGCCAGAGGACACACATGGCCAGCCAAGGTGGAGTTTTCAGTGTGGTGCTCAGGTGACCTGCAACCATCCCAGCACTCCAGAAGTCCCAGCCAGAAGCAGGGAGATTCTCCTTCACTATTCAACCACAGGAAAAAAAATAAGACTGTATTCCTGCACCTCACCCTTAGCATCCAATTGTTGCTCTTTGTGGTTTCCTTGTCCCTACACTTGAACCGAGAGTAGTATTTACAGAGGCATTTAGAGTGTTAAAGAAACAAGTGGAAGCTGGATGGACCTCTGTATTGAACTCTTAGGACAGAGAGAAGCATAGGAATTTTTAGACCTTACATGAGGAGGAAGAAGCTTCAGCTGTTCCCGGGTGTAATCTCAGACTGAGAAAAATACTCTTATTTCAAAGAGTAGACGAGTTAAACAGCGTGTGGGTAGGACACAGATGCAGAATCTGTCTTGCATTATGGAATACCAATTCCTTGTTTTACTTGAACAAAATCCCCACAGGCAACCAACCTTTTTTCCCAGCCCAACAAAAAACCAGTCCAAGCTAGTGGTAACTAAAACAGAAGAGAGATTAGAAAGACACATCTATGTCTTGTATGAATTTATGTCATTAAGTACAAACACCTTGCAAAGCCAGAAGAAAGAGGATAATGAAGGACCACAAGGAAATACCACTCATAAAATCGTAATACTTGGAGCCTGATAAAAAAGGAGAAAAATACTTGCATCAAATACGGGCCAAAGATAAAGCACTGGAGGGTCAGGGAAAAGGCAATCCTGCTGTAGGCAGTCACACACTTTCACACTGTCATTGGGAAATTCTGTTTAGTAGACAAAGAGTTTACTGGCTCAAGGGATATTGCTAGAAAGGTTTTCAGCATTGTTTGTGCATAATCTACATATAACATTCAACGTGGGAATGAGATATGATGTAGAAAATTGCCTTTGCAGTCCTTGAAGCCAATAATTTAGCTCTGCAACTTTAATTTATAAGGGAAAAAAGAAGGTAGTTGGAACATGAATTTGGATCACCGTCAGATTTAGGAATGAAAGTAATTAATGCTTCTGTGAAACTCCCCTGATAGTTATTTTTGGATTCAAAATCTTTAAAGAAAAGTTTTAATTTAGGGGCAGAAGCTCATTATATTCTCAAAAGAATCCTGCTGTACTAAATCATTCTGTCTCCAATTCATAGCCCGACATTCCCTCTGTACATACAGCTCCTTCACTGATAAAGCAGCAAATTATTTCCCCCCTTAACTAGAGAAACTTTGATTTGCTCTCTGAGTTGTTCCAAATTGAGGCTGCTTGCCCTCATATTCAAGGCTCTTACTATTGCCACGGAATGATGGTGAACAAAGTCTTTCTTTTGACATTAGCTCAAGATTTTCTGCCAGCTGCCACACCCCCATTTTCAAATTTCCTTGCAACTTCTACCAAGCAAAAGAACCTGCTCTACAACACTCCTTGACTCATCAAACCATTACTAACTGTTGCTTCTCCCTGTAGTACTTCCAAGACACAAAGGAGGTGTTAAAAAAATTACTGAGGTGACAGCCCTGAATGTCACCTCCCTGCTTTCTCCAGCTCCCCTCTTCATCAGTTTATGATTTTATCTGACATTTTTCAATGGTGGATTGTGTGTTGTTCCAGACTGTCAAATGTTCAGTCCATATTTGGTGATATTAAGATATATTAGTAATAAAGGATATATAAGTAATAAAGGACAGCAGAATTGTACTCCTTGGGAAGGGATAGGGAAAATCTTTAGTAACTTTTAGGCTCTGCTTTTTTTTTTTTTAATTTATATTAACCTGTTTTTTAGTGCCCTCTGTGACTAAGTCCCAGATGATACCAAACAATAAGAAATTAATATTTAATTGTACTCCAGATTCCTGAATCCTTCAACTCTGTTATTTCTGTAGGAGTCTTCCTTTGCACTTAGAGCTGCAATTCCAGGGATGAGCACAGTGTCTGCTAAAGCCAATGGGGAGGTTCTGATTGGCTACAGGCAGCACTGAAACAGGTACTTGGACAACTAAACAGACCACTGAGTTTAGTAAAGGTTTCATCTGTTTACTTCTTTTCCCTTATACAAAAATCACCTTTCATCTTTGGTTATTTACATTCTCCAAAGCAAGTGCTTATGACAGACAGCTGCAAACAAAACCCAAAGGTTTTGGAGCTGAAAAGCAAGCAGCTGTGCTCTGCCACTTCTATTGGCATGGGGACGCACTGTCAGATTCTCAGTCAAACCTACAAGTGCTGTTCAAGGTTCAGACAGGAATAACTGCATTTTGAAAACTTCCAAAAGGCCAGCACAAACACTAGGGCCTCATCCTTGCTTTTAAGCCAAGGGGACTATTTGTGTGAGCAAAGTTAAGAACAGAGCAAGCTTTCACAGGTTTTTGCACTGATATTATAATCACACACATGAGCAGAATCATTAATTGTCCTAATTCCTTGGCTTTTTTAGTAAGAATAATGAAAAGAAAATCATATGCATACTTCAGTATTAGCTTAGTATCTCTTCAGCTGCCCTTGATAGCTCTTTTGAATTAGAAGTGGTAGCCAGTGTTTGCTAAAAAGAGTGGCCACACCATTCTCATTGTTAGCCCTTGAAGAATGTATTACTTCAAAAAAATCTTATCTCTAAGATTTGGGTTTTGAAAAATGGTTCTCTTGGGGAAATGCCACTAAGGTTTTTTTTTTTTTTAAGTAAGATTTTCCACCCCAGTTTTAATAGGCTGTTATAGCCTTTAACATACCATGAAATTAAATGCCTCCATTGGGGTTCCATAACTTATCATAACAATAGTATTTCTAGCACTTGTTGGAACTATGAGGAAAGTTAGAAGGTGGTATAATAAGTGTAACATTTTAAAGGACTACAGAATTGTCACTATACATTACTGAGCTCCCATAGTTAACCCATGAATTAAAAGCATATAAAAGTGATAATAGCAGAATTTCTAAAGAAATGACTGACACTTGGTGAGATTATCACTTTGCTGGAATTAGCCTGTGATCTGCTGGGAACCATAAAACCCAAAGAAACATGGAAGCATATTAATCTCATAGCTGACCCTGCTTTAAGCAGGAGGGTGGACTGTGCTGACCTCCTGAGATTCCTTCCAACCCAAATTATCCTGTGATTCTAATTACTTCTACTAATTTTTGCTAGGTACCTGTACTATTATGTATATATATTAAGTATGCAGCAAGAACTGATCACTTTCTTCTGCCCTCCATAACATTACAAAGTCTCCAGTGTAAAATTAACTAAAAATTGAAGGCCAGATTCTACCACATGTAAATGGCCTTCTAGGAAGGGGAATTAACATGTGCACCTCTCTCTAGGGTTTAGGAGATGCACGTGGTCTGATTTACAGAGGTGCTAAGAATGTACAGGCTCCTATGAAATTTCTTTGAAGAAAGGAGGGAAGTTCTTCAATCAAACAATCCACATCTCTCAAGAGATGAAAGCTTCTTTAAGAGTACTTGCAGCAACATGTGCTCCAACACCTTGCCCAGACCCAAAGCTTGGCTCAGTGTTCAATCCTTCAGGACTCCAATAAACAAGTGCTCAACACGGAACCATTGAGGATGGAAAAGAGTTCTAAGTTCCTCAAGCTCAACCATTCACCCAGCACTGCCAAATCCACTGCTAAACCACGTCCCCAAGTGCCACATCTACATGTGTTTTAAAGAACTCCAGGGATGGTGACTCCATCAATTCCCTGAGCAGCCTGTTCCAACGCTTGACAACACTCGTGGGCCACTTCCCCATCTTTGCCGTGCTGGTTTATCCTGAATCACGCTAAATCCTCCTTGAATTGTGTACGTTTCTGTATCCCTCTTTAGTCTGGAGGTTCTTAAAGAAGGGGCTGTCATTTACTATCTTAGTACAGCTTTCTAATTTTCGGCACTGTGGCCTTTTTGGATTGTTTGTTGTTACCACAAGAGGATTTCACAACTCCTTGTGAGAGAGTTAGGAAGATGCCCACCTCCTCAATGACAGAGAGAGACACGTTGCAAAGAAACATATTCACAATGAACAGAATTTGACAGAGACAAAATCTGCCAAGTTATAAATTTAAGTCAGCCACTTGCAGGAGTGAGATTACTTAAAAAAGCAAAATTATGGACAGTTTATTTAGTTAAATTCTGACAGGGAACAGGATCATCACACAGAGCACTTCCACAGCCTTTACGTATCTTGAACAGGATTTATTTTGACACAAACCTCAAAATAGAAGAGAATAATTGAGGGTAGCCACAAAAGAGGCCAAAAATCTTCCTAAAAAGTCTAGGGCAAATTTATATTTACTACTACAAGGAAAACCGAATGCTCACTAATTAGTGTTGCCAAGGACCTATCAACACTACTGGAAAGAAACATTCATTTTCTTGATCTGAAATATAAAGGGAGGTTCAAAGGAGTTTTTCTGTAGTTCTGGAAATTGGGATTAACATCAGTGACTTAATCTGAGCCTAGTCTCTGCTCACCTAGGTGTCAGTCAGGTGTTACTGGCATCCTTAGTCTACAGGAAGGTCTTTTCTGTCTGGTTTTGGTGCTGCTCCAGGAGAGCTCACATGGTTTCCACAGGCAGAGATTGTGCCACGTGATCCAAAGGAGCAGGGGTACCTCAGTCAGCTCCCTCAGTTTATTGAGCTAGTAGATTTTAGAGTGGTAGGAGTTTGTGCTTTCAGACCTAAATTTAAATACAAAACCCAATAAGAGATCACCTTGATGATCTGGAGAGAATGCTGGAACCCTGAAAGTACAGACTTCAAAAGATGTTACTTTAGGGTATAGGTACTCTTTCCATTGCTGGCTGAAGAAGCAAGAACGGGAAACCCCTTCCAAAATATTTGCACAGTCAACTGTGATTGAAATCTTGTTTGGCATCACATTAGGGTACCATTGGGAGGGCGAGAAAAATCACCATTTCCTCTACCTGCAGGCCCCCTCCAATATAATGACTGAAGTTTTCAGGCCATCTAAGGATTTGCCAATCACCAAGCACAGCTGATGGCTCCATAGAATGACAGTACTTGTCAGGATGAAAAACAAGTAAGAAGTAATAGTAAAATATTAATGCACACCCTGTTTAATTAAATGACAACATCATTCTCTTGTAATCTTTCTCTAACTCTGCTGGAAGAGTACAGTGTTGACATGATAATTTTATAAACTTCCTTGACAGTTCGTGTTAAACCATCCTCCATTACCATAGATTGATAATTGGCACTTACAAAGGAAATGAAATGTCTGAGAAATTCATTAAACATGCCAAATGTCTGAGAAAACCCAGTGCAATGGTAAAGTTCTCAGAATCACAGTGTAAGCAGCTAAAGGGCTGTTTCCTTTATAAATTCCAAAAAAAAAAAAAAAAAGTCATGATTTCCTATTATATTTTTAATGCAATGGAAGTGGTTACTGTAAGACATATTCAAAGTCTTCCTTCCATCAGCTGATATTGGCAGTAATTTCAATTAAGTCAATAAAGTTACAGTATTTGGCTTTAGATCTGCTCTCCTCCCTTTTCACCTTCCACCAGGAAACGGAAAACAGAGAGAAACTGTTATCTCTGCAGATATTCCCTCAATAATCCATTACAACAGAATCTTGCCAGAAATCCTGATTTGGAAATGTCCAAGAGATCTATTTTCAATGTATTGGTCATTTCACCCCTCATGGTGTAAGAGTGCAGACCATGCAGATACCCTTCTCTTTAATGTACTTTGGCATTTAAATTCCCCATG
The DNA here is from genome assembly GCF_003945725.1 of Corapipo altera. Lineage (NCBI taxonomy): Eukaryota > Metazoa > Chordata > Aves > Passeriformes > Pipridae > Corapipo > Corapipo altera. The sequence goes on from NW_020884914.1 coordinate 4,051,308, forward strand.
GCTGCTCTATCTATGCAGTTTAAACTGCTTGAAAAAGCAAGAACATTGTTTAATTACAGTAAGTTGCTAAATATCTGAGCAAAGGAAGTTCTTGAGGATATGCCAAGTATCTTAAACCTATCCCTCAACCCAGGACAGGCTCAGGAAAAAGTAAGAAGAAACTAATAAGGAGTAACATCTGCTTTGTCAAAATTGCTCTTGTTTGGCCTTTCACTGCTGAAAGGAGACTGAAAAATAATTTAAAAAAATATGCTTTTTGCTAACTATACAGGATCATAATAATTTTCCAAAGCCAGCTAAGAGACAGCTCAGCATCAGAACTGCCAATTTCATTTAAACATGGCCTGATCACACAAACACCCGTGACCGGGTATTATCTGGCCACAATATTACACTGAAATTGTAGACACAAAAGTGGATAGGCACAAGACAAAGTTGTCAACTGATATTCTATTACAATAATTTATTGTAATGAGAAATAGTAGTTTAATCACAGCTACTCAAACTAGCAAAACCACCATCTACCTCTATGTGCAAATGGGCAGAACAAGATCTTTTACAGCTTTTATATGACTGAATTTTTCCATTTCTCTTACCCTCAAATGCTAAAAAAAATTAGATAAATTAATTATCTTACCTACAAAGGAACATTTTATGAGGCTCACTTGCTTCCTTTGGATGAAGCTGGACACTTGGTGTATCAAACAATTCAATGATGGATCAGAGATGAACTTCTGCTGTCACTTCTATGCTCCACATCTCAGAAGCTTCATGTTGTGGACTAAGGTGTTTGATCTTCAGTGTAATTGACTTTAAAATGGCATTCTGCCCTCTGAAAGCACAAAAGAATTTCTTTTTCACATTTCCTAACGTAGTTAGCTGTTTTCCAAAACTGTTTAGTTTATCTCATGAAGCAGAGAAGGACATTAAGCCTATTGCTAAATACATTATAGGATGTAAGTTTGATTGAAATCTTCTTGAGATTATATAAATTGACTTTTGAAAATATAGGTGAAGGGAAAAACAGTATGTTTGATATAGATGACAAAAAAATCCTGCCATTATGGTCTTTCCCTCTAATTAACCATCAGCTCTTCTCATTGATAACAGGGATGTGAGATAGGAAACACATCCCTCAGAACATTGGCCCAACTTCCACAGATTTTTCAAAATTCTCATTCAAACCATTTACTAGCCCAGGCCTCAAGGTTTATGACAATAATCACAAGGGTTCACTAAAATCTGTAGAGCAGGAATGTCTCCTAGGGGTCTGTGAAAATCCTGAGGCACAACCCTCGCGAGTGACAGCAGCCACCCCCATGCCCAGCTCTCACAGCACCCATTTCTTCTCAGGACCAGGACAATTTTTCTTCTAGGAAAAATGCCCTCAAAGTGGCAGCTCCACAGCCGACCAGAGAGAGGTAGTGTGAATTTATATTTGAAGGTGCTCTAGGACCTTGTAAAACCAGAGAATATATGATTTCCATATTTCAGCTCTGACCTTACTGTATAACTTTTGCTCCATGAATAATCTCGTTTCATTATTGCAAGGTTGCATTTCTGAAGGTTGGTAGTAAATTATATCTATAAATAATTTCGCAAGTTACTGTTTGCAAGTTGCTTGTTGCTTTTATCTTCAGGAAGGCCTCACCTTTGCTGTTAAACCACAAAGCCAAAACATTTAGTGATGGCTATTTCAGTTTGTATTCATTTTATCAATTGCCCATTTAAATTTCTTATCTAATGACAACAGAACTTGCACAGATCAACTGAACCATTAAGCTACTGTTCTGGACAACATATTTTTATTCAAACATTTATTTTCTTAAAGTGCATTCTCTGACCATTAATAACTCAAAGGAAAAGGGAAGTTGAAAGTAGGTCAGATAACTGGATTCTAATTCCCTGTCACCCCATAAAAAGATCTAATCAACTTCTTTTTGACTTGTCCAAATTCCGTGGAAATCAGTGTAAAGGCTCCCATTGATTTGACAGAGCATGTTTCCCAGGCCTTTAACATTTCTAAAACAAAATGTAATAGGATGCCTAATTAGAGACTTAATTAATGCCTGAATGATGCTTTATGAAAAAGAAGTGAAATTAATGCTCATGATATCCACAATTCTCCATGCTAGCCTACTGATTCTATGATGATTAAAATCTGTACTATGTATTTAGCATTATGGAAATCAATAATTCCTTAAAAAACCCCCAGAGTTTATTCATTCAAGAGGGGAAAGAAAAGGATTCATGTCCTTTCTCCACCCTGTAGGTGCTAAGAGCTTACTATAACTGCTAAAACCCAGAAAAAAATTATGTTCTTATTTACAGAAGGCTGCATGATATCAGAGTTCTCTTCTTTTTTTTTTTTTGCTTTTCTTTTGACCCTGGTAATAAAGCTGATGTTTTTTTCTTGCTGTAGCCTAAAACAAAATAGCTGATTCTCAGGTGGAAAAATAATTAGTAACATGGGAAGTTGAATGAATTTTTGAGATATTGAGGAAAATGTAGTTTGAACTGTCAGGTTTACTCACCCACAGGAACTACAAAGCAGCAAAGAAATAAAACCCTCTTAGAACTTACAGCTTTCATCAACCTATTCCCTCTGGCTGATTTTTTTCCCCCAAATCTCTTTTTTCCCAGTGGTTCCTATTAGAAACACAAATAAGTTACCTCTCTGTATAGTGACAAATATCACGTTACTTACTTATTTTTTAAAATATTATTAAATTCTTATTATCTTTTTAATATGAGGGTAGAAAACCTACGCAGCCTGTGCAGTAAAATACACTTCACAGAAGAACTTGCACTGCATAGATTTTCAAAGGCAACTGAAGGTATCATTAGTTCAACTCCTGTCTATGAGGCCAAAGAGTTGCCCTCTGTTTGGCACCCCAACCAACACAGTTATAAGGCCTGCCAACCACAACAGGAATAGATCTTTGCATATGCAAAGAGAACAGCTGTGGATTGGCACAGAGGATCCTTACAGTCTCTCCCATACCCTACTGAAAAAAATTTGTGGATAGAAATCTATTCTTTGCATTGCAATTACAAAAGAATAAGGAAAAATTGGTCTCCAATGCCTCAGCAGGACGTGGAGCCTTTCACTGTTTGTGATGCTTTGTGCCTTTTGTTCCTGAGAAAGACAAGAGCCCCAAATGTATCAGTGACAATGCTCAAAGAGGAGGAACTGGAGCTCCACACCCAGTCTGAGATGGGTGTTTTCACAGGGATCCCAGGAACTTGGTGGGAACACTTGCATGACTGGAAGGCCACAGTGTGTGGCTACAAACTCTCTTGGGAAGACAGGGAGGGAAGAAGAAGAGGTGGAGCTGCACTTTGTGTAACAGAAAAAAATCTGAGTGTGTGGAGGCGAGCTGAGACCACAAAAGGTCCATCAAGCGCCTTTGGATCAAGACTAGTGGGGTCATCACCAAGGGGGATCTTAGTATTTGGCTGATGAAACCTTACTTTGGCTGCTGAAAGGACTCTTGGGCCAACAGAACCTGGTCCCCAGGGGTGACTTCAATTACCCAGACATGTGAGAACAACACAGAGGTTGTTCACCACAACACAGCCAGGCAGGAACAGCTCCCGGTCTGGGCTTTGCCACCCCCTCTCTGCCTGTTTCAAGCTGTGGTGGTGGCGATGAGGGAGATCGTGCCTCTCTAACTGAAGTGTCTGCTCCTTTGGTCTGATGCCTGCACTCTCACCAAAATGCCTTTCTGATTGTCAGCCTGAATTCTGGCCCCCAGCAGCAGTGTTGTGCCTTTCTCTTAAGAGTCCCTGGCCCCTTCCCTGCTTCTCTGGCCACAGGGGCATTTGCACCTGTTTTTTGTGTCCTTGTAGCTCAACACCACAAGCAAAGAACAGGTTATACTGCTCTCCCTCGGGGGCTGTCTCCTCCTCTCTCCCTATTTTCTTCTCTTCAGCTGACTTGCACTGTTCCTAAGGCACTGCTTACACTAAGACCACATTCAGGGAAGCACAAGAGAGCCCATACAAGAAGTTGCAGGATGTGTTTTGCAAAGACAACAAACTACATCAGGTTGCTTAGTAAGAACCACTAACCTGTAAACATTGGATTCATTCTTAAAGGGAAGGAAATTGCTGCAAGTCAGGGCACACTGAAAAGCAGAGGACATTCTCCAGACCAAAGCATGTGCTAATTAATTTGTAAAAACTCTTCTCTAAGCTGCCCTCTCAGAAGCATTTAAGTGCCCCAATCCCTTGTTAAGCAGTGACTGTCAGAAGCCCAATTTCTTTGTGCTTTTGTGTTAGTGACTTGTAGCTGAGCTGTTTTCTCCTCCTTCACTACAGCCTGCTTTTCCCAGGGAATGGAAGTGCCTCTGCAAATTCCACTGCAGTGTGAGCACCCAAGTCCCAGTGCTGTACCCAACCCCTGTCAGGCTGGGCGTGGAGGCCCTGAGCAATGCCAGCCTAAAACAGAAGATAAGCATGGTATCGTCACACAAGTCAGAACTGTATTTCATATTTTCTGTTACAAGTTAATATTTTGATACTGTTGTTTATGTCAGTGATATTTAGGAATTCTGATTTATAGATGTGCTTTCCATTAAACACTAAGGTCATGGTTCTTCAAGAAGAAAAAGTGAATTAAAATACTGGGCAATAGAAAGAAGATTGGTGTGATTCCACCTGCTAAAATCTCATCTACTTCAGCCAAAGACATAAAAGATGCTGCTCTGAAGTTTGCATAGAACCTTAGTGAACAGAGAAATGGTTACATGGATATGGGAAGTCTTCATCTTCACTGCCCGGTTTCTGAAAACTAAAGAAGTCTAAAGCCACAAGCTCCAAAAAGTGAAAGTCCACTGGAAGAATGAGAAGGAAACTTGTCATGGAGAGATTGCAGATAGTCTTCCTACTAGAAAATTGCTGGGAAAGTAATTACAGAGAGATCCAGGTCTTGGCAGATAGCAGAACAGTTTTAAGGGGAAAGTCACGAGGGAACTTCTCAGTACCATGATAAGCATCAATTCTTTCCATGGCACCAGAAGTGGAAAGTGTAAATGACATTCTCTAATTACTTACTTCTATACTAAAAGACATTATTAGAGAGAGAAGAGGGCATGGAAAGCATCAAGGCAAGCCAGTAAGTTATTCAGAGTGCAAACTCCATACTGTGCACGGAGGAGAAATGGGGGGAACACGTTTAAGAACAAACTTACTCAAAAGCTATTAAAACAGCCAATCACTGTTAAATTGTGTAGAGGAGGAAATATGCCCTAGAGGGAGTGCAAACCAGAAGATTGACTTCTTCCAATTCACAGCTGTGGTGGAGCAATCAAATAGTCCAACGCCAGCATCCCCCTCAGAGACAAGACAACCTGGGGCCACATGACCTAAACCTTTGATATGCACAAGGAGAATTTGATGACAGATTTGCTATAGGAACTGATGTCTTGAAGGGACAAATTGCAAGCTTTGCTGACCTCCTGTAAAGGGGAAGTTTCAAACTTTCACCAGCAAAACTGAGCGACTGAGACGGGCAGGGAAACTGAGACACGCAAGGAAAGGAAAACTCACTGTAAGCAGGAACATTTACATCGTTCATAAAAGCAGCTTAATCCCACATTCTTGCTAGCCAAAAGTGAAATGGCAATGAAGGAGCACAAAATATACCATAAAAGCATCAACACGTGATTGAGATGAAATCCTTGCCTGGGTAAATTGATTTGCTTCCCCTCCAAATCAACGCTGCTTGAGAAGAGGTGCTCTGTTGGTTTAGTAATTGCTACATTCCAGGTAGAACCAGGAGGGACCCAAGTGTTCACAATCACAAGAAATTAAATTAGATTAAACTCTCCCAAGCTGTGACAGCTTCCAAAAAGGCTTACTTTGGATTTTGGTTACAGGATAAAGCACAGGCACAGCACAAAACAGAAAGCTTATCTTTAAGAGCTTGTATCTTTATAATTGCCAGAATCTTAACTGTGGGAGATTGCAGTACTAAAAACAAGTCAGTTAATATTTCCAAGTGCCAGAGATTTTACCCAGATTTCTGACACCATATCTCATGCAGTTAATAAGTTTCATGCTGATTATTAAACCAAACAATACAGAATATCATGCTGTTGGCAAAAAAAGCCATTATCATTAATAAGATTATATATTTGCCTCTAAAAAGGAAGAAACAGCTCTGAGCAATTGATCTATGCTTCCAGAAGACTAATAATGTGAAAAGTCAAGTGATTTGTTCCATCAGCTTCTGTCCTATTCTAGCAATAAAAGAACATTTCTACCAATTAAAAATCTCTGTGGATGGAGAAAATGTTAACTTTTAGAAGATTTTTTGCTAGATCAGAGCATGATATCTGAAACACTGTCCCTTACAGCCATCATCTCTGGCAGCTTCAGAACAGAAAGTAACAGAGTCAAACCCAGTGATTTGGGGTGTTCTGCTTGAGGCAGAGTTTTTCTAAACAAGCTGAATATATGTGTGCCAAGAATCAAGCCTCTCTGGAATGTCAAGTTGGGTACCTGAAGGCAGAGACACCCAAAGTCACCAGCAATGCTTTAAAAGTGTAGGCATAATTCCCCAAACCCACACAATCTCTCTCTTTCAAAAAAGCCCACACTGGCAAATTGAGAATAAATCACTCCTCACAGAAAGTCTTAAATGACAGGATTTGGCTGCAGTGCCTACAATTCTTCACTGAAATGTTACATCATGTCACTTTTTATTGTCCTGTGTGCATGCAAATGTGTACAAGATTAGTGCGGCTGCTGCAGATGGGGAGATGAACAACTGCTGTTCCTAAGCTTGCATCCTTTAAAAAAAAATCATTGATATAATGAAATCTAATTAAGAGCAAGTGTGTTTTTGGGTTTTTTGTGGTTTTTTTTGGTTTTTTATTTTAGGAAAAGGAGAAGAAGCAGAACTCAGAAAATCGTGTGCCAAAAGAAGCTTCTAGAAAAAGAAGGCCTTTTCAGTGTCCTCATAACAAAAAAGGTTCAAGAAAGGAGGACGTATCTGTAGCATAATGATTTAAAGGATCTCACAGTAAAATCCAGAAACAAAAACCTAGAGGAAAAGGTGACTTAAAGGTTTTGAGTGTACTCTCAAACTGAGACCAACAGGGTTAACAATCAATACTCTTTAGGCGTGTTAAAGCTTCACCTTCTAGCTAAAAGAAATCCAATGGTGGCTCCTATATTTGGATGTGGAATTTTGACAGCAGAGCAGATATATCTTCATCAGCACTTTGTGTCTGCCTGCCCCCTCACTTCAGTTCTTATTGTCATTTTGCAATATATTAATGATCCAAATCATCGAGTGATTCCAGTTAGGCTGCAAGAGGTTCTCTGAAGTAGGCAGCACTCCTTATAATGATAGATTGCAGGAATAATGGCCTCTTTACTGAAAGCAAAACATCAGAAAACTGGCTTAAAAATGGCAGAAGAGGAGGGACTGAAGACAGCAAGTGCTTCATTAGCAAAAATGGAATCAACTATTCAGGAGGGCAGCATCATTTTATACTCATTTTTGCAAGGCTACCTGTGTATTAAAGACAGACGATGCTCATGTAGGCATAAAACATCAGCCACCTAGGAAAGTAAAGGCATAAGAAAAGATTATCAAACAAGAGATGGAGATGAATGAGCTTAAAAGTCAACTCTTAAGAGTTTTGCCATGCAGCAGAAAAACACACGGTACTTTTCTTTCATTGTAACTCCTGAACACAAATTCACAGGTTTAACAACTTAATTCCAGGGACTCTGGAGGCAATAGAAAATCATACAGGTACTGAAGTGATTTCTTGAGCATGATCTGGATTTGAGCAACCATCTGTCTCTGAGACTGTCAATGGAAAGAAATCCTTCCAAGCAGAAGGGTAAAGCCTACCAAGGACCTGGCAGTGAGAAGCTCTGTCAGTGACACCATCACAGTGACCAAAGTGCTGCAGTGGCACTGCCATACTCCAGCTCTTCCCAGAATGTACCACAGCTGTTTTACAATTCTAACTATGCAAGATAGTGTCTTGAAGCGAAACACGTGACTGGAGCTGGAAAATGTAGACTTTTAATGCACCTGACTCACAGGGCTACACACCAGCAGAAGAACACAAGAAACTGCAAAACCCCTTTAGATTGTGGTGGTGTTGACCTCTGTTCTGACCCAAATGCAGGAGTAAGCTAACAGAGAGGTTCTTATCCACCTCTCTGATGAGGTCCCTCAAGTTCAAATGGGTTAACAACTTGTCTGGGTTTGGCACATCTTGAACAGTCAGAAACTTGTATTGTTAAATAAAAGCAGCATCATGCACAGGTCAACTAAAACAAACAGTGCTTTTCTCCTTTCCTGTCCCACTCTCCCTCCATTTTATTTCATTGGACTTGCTGCAGAACTCACTGAATCTTATCCCTTTCAACTGCCCTGAATAGCTCTTTAATTGCTTTCTGCTACTCCAATTAGGAAATGCAACACAGTGGCCATTATTATATTTCCAGGTGCTCTACAGATTTTTCTGACAATAAACTAGACTGATGAAAACCATGGATACACAAACAATCTGTAAAGTTTAATGCTTCCATTTGTTAGGTTATCTGAGTAAGAAAAATAGCATTAATATGGATAAGTCCTTCAACTTTCCCCATTAATAGTTGGTCTTAATTCACAGGTGCCTTTTTAATCTCTCCTGAATTCCTCTAGAACCTAATGAATACATGTAATAATAACAGCAATTCAGAATTTAATCCTGAGTCTAGTCTGTCTTAAATTAGACCTTATTCATTAAGAGATTACAGGATAGTGAATGATAGTTAATCAATGTGTTTAATTTGGCCCCATTATTTATTTGATACAGTTTCTCCTATGGTGGTTATAAATCTTTTTCCCCCCAAGCTTGGCCACCAGAAGCAATCCCAAAATACTGAGCGAAAAAATATTAGATTTGATGATCCTCTTAAGTGCAGGTTAAACTATAATTAATCTCTCTGCGTGTGCTCAAACCTTTCAGACCAATGCATATATGCACATATGTAATTCATACATTGCCAAACACTTCAGGTAAGATTTATTGTGCTTTATTTTTTGTCTCTGTTAACTCTTAGCACTATCAGTCAAGATTTCCCAGCACTTACCACAGCATTAGCCCTAAGCATCGGGAAATCACATTTCGTGGTGCCAAGGGTTTAAAAAGATTCTAATTCAGCTATTAAACTGGAGGCAGCATGTGCCAGCCCCACAGCACATTCACCCATTAATTCTGTCCCCTGGAAAAAGTGAGTACCTCTTGCACCAGCCTGATAAAATGAGGAAACACACTGATTATGTCTGTGGCAGCTATTCTTGACCCAACCAACAGTGACAGTCATCAAACCGCAGTACCTAGAGCGCTGCAAGCTGTGTGAGCTAACCCAAGACATCATTAATTCTAAACACCAGAGCTTTCCTCCAGATACTGGAGTTCAGAGAAGCTTAAAAACAAATCCCTTTGGTGGGTTGAAATTCTGTATGCTGCTCATAATCACTTCACTGACGGTATTTGGAGCTTATTTCTCTGGCTGGACAGGTCAAATGTGAGAATCAAAGTGCCAGTGTCTTTCACTGGGTTGCTCAAAATTGGACCTCAGATTCAATTAATAATGTCAGATGGACAGAGATGAAATGGATTGAGAGACTAGCTGTTTATTAAATTTTTTTTAATCGCTTTTAACACAACAGGATGGAGGAAACCAAGCAGCTGTGCATGGTGTAGACTGGGTGATTTGTCCAGCCAGGATCTGAAAGTACACGTGTTCAATACAGGAAAAATGTAGGGAAAAAACCAACAAAGGTATTAAAAGAGCCCTTGCTACCTAAACCTGTCAAGTCTTTGAGGGACACTAACTATTCAGAGGGTCTTGAGATCTGAAGTTCTGAGAAGTTACTGTATGAGATAGAATCAAGGAGGCATCCCACGGGATTACTGTAAATTAAGCATACACTGGAGTTGAATGAAGGATTTTTTTCCCCTCAAAGAGTTATGCAGTTGTGTGCACTGTGTGGCTTACTCTTAGCTTGGAAATTATAGCTTACAACATTGCCATGAAGCTGCCAGTGACACCCAAATAAGACTTCCCCTCCTGCTCTCTAAGCCTGGGAGGTACAGTTCTAACATCAGGGGCAGGAAAAGACGGGAGGGGAACCAGCCCTCACCTCCTTTGTGTCAGAGGCAAGGATTTGGCTGTATCATTATCACACATGTGATAACAAAGCCTTTCCTTGAAGACATAAAGCTTGGTTCGGCACATTTTTATGTCCTTTTCTCATGTAGATTTATTATGACTGTTTTCATCGTAAGTTATGATCATAAATCCAAAGCATTCAGAAGATGGGGGATCTCTACAGCCCTCCCAGAAGCCAAGAGTACTTTGGAAATGAAACATGCTGTTTTGTTATGTGCCACCCTAAAAATTCTCGTTTTTGTTTCTCTGATCATCTGCAAAAAATCCCCCAGACAGACACATATCCATTTTTTCCATGGAGGTGAATATCCAAATGGTACCTCAGAAAGTATTTAGGTTATGGACAAAAGGCCATGGAATTTCATTTGTATTTCTGAAGATAGTCACCAAACATGCTAAAAGCCAACGGCTTTTCTCTGCGTGAAGGAAGACCACAAAATGTTCATGAGTAATTTCACATCTTCATCCTCCCTTTCAGACATAAAGAAAGTAACCAGATCTTCAGCAGACTTAATTTGACAGACTGCCCTGAAATGCTGACACTAAATATGAGCTAAACAGCATCAAGCTCTCACGATAACATTTCAGTCCATGCACAGCCTATTGGGTACCCCACCAGTTTTATTTCTGACTTTTTATTTCAATAAATACATTCTGAACTCTTTAAAAAATGTGGCTGATTGTGCTGGGAATAGAACCAAGAATTTAGTGCAGAAACGTCTCAGACAAATCCTTTGAAAAATTGCAACCAATAATTATTCTCATGCTGATTTCCCCCAAATTTTTGGGGTGTTGCTTTCCAGCAGCAAATGTTTTAGTTTCAGATAGGGCTGATATGATATCCAAATTTTTGTTGATTTTTCAAAATGGAAAAATTTGTGTTGCCTTTGCAAATAATTTCATGCTGTGTTATTGTCACAATTTCTGCATTCTTATTTATTTGTCCACAGCAGCAGGGCTAAGACATTTTTGCTTGCTCACTCTCCTTTCAAGAAATTTTACTAGTTAATAAATAAAGCTCAGCCTTGTTCCAGGGGTCCATCCCTCACTAGTTACTATTCTCTTTCTGACTCAAAGACCAGCTGCAATGAAAACAATGCCCTCTCGTTCCTCCCAGCACTTAAAAAGGTTTATAGATCTCCAGCCTCCTACAACTCAGCAGAAAACTGCTCGCACTTGACAGTCTTCAGAAATCAGCATTGTTTCCACCCTCACTAAAGCTGTCAGCCACACAAGGTCAGGAAATGAGGAGAGCTGATGTCACCTGAATCATTACTACCTCTGCTTAGACCTCTTGCCACGCTCCTCTTTCCCAGAGAAAGCTGCTATACCCAAGAGTAAAGGCTCTGAAGTCTTTTAAAACTGTCATAAAAATAGTTTCTGGAAACTGTTTGGAGAACAACAAAGAACTTGAACCCTTCAAACTCGTAAACTCATGAATACTTTCTTGCCATAGTTGTCAAACTGCAACAGTGTTTTGCAGGGGGCTCATGAATATGAGCACCTCTGCAGTAGCCTCTAATAGGTGTTCTTATTTTCTAGATACAGTTCTACAAGGATAGCAATAATAAATCTTTCAAAACTATCTAGACTCCATCTACTAGTCTAGCTAATTAAAAATCACCATATAAGTCTGCAAGACAGCTCAGAAGAAACAGTTTCCTCTCTGAATACCCTGGTATGTGCTCTTAAAAACAACATCCATAGGAAAAGAGGAAGATTAATTCCATCATATGCTTTGAGACAGGAACATTGTTTCTATTTTAAAAAAGCATAAAAGACGTGTATGGTAGAATACAAGCAAAAGGCATTTAATGAACCGAGGTGCTTTCTCCAATGCCTGTAGGTATTGAGATGACCCCACGGACAGTTATCATAGTTACAAGACAATGAGGCAGCTGTAATTAGATAGAAACATGCACACTGCATACCATTGTATACCACAAACTATACAAAATTCAGTTATAGGTCGTATCTATAAAATCAGACACATATGCATGATGTGTGTATATATTACACTTGTCCCCATCTCACCAGCGGCATCATTATTCACCTGAAATCCTAAACTAATCCTCACTATGTCTTCACATTCACAGGTTATCAGTCTGACACGGGGACATTGCCTTTCCTTTCCCAGCTGGAGGTGGTGTGGCTGTGGGGTGTTCATTTGCTGCGTATGGTTTGTGTGAGATCAGCAAACACAAACCCCACCCGTGGGCTGGTGTGAATCTCTGCGGCTCCACTCCCTCTGCAGACAGAGGGGAGCTCCTCGTGCCTGAGCTGCAAGTGGGCTGGCCACAAGCCAGCTCCAAGCAGGGAGCTATCTGGCTGTAGGAATGTGGTGCCAAGCCTGAGCTTATCCAGATGAGCTTTTTCTCAGCAAGGCCTGTTGGGTTGAATTCAGCCTCATGCTAAGCGTGCGAACACGCAGAACTTGTACCAAACATCTGGTCTGATCTGGCATCCCTGAAACCTACACAACTTTTCTATTAACTTTGCTTTGCCAAATCAAATCCGTATTGATTAAAACCCTCCCTTGGTTCAACGGGAGTTTTTGAACTGATTTCAGCTGTGATAAGTTTAAAGAAGCCGTGTATTTTCCTTGGTCAGCTACACTGCTCCCCTCCCGCTCTAAGCAGAACACTTTGCATTGCAGCATTCACCCCTTTGTTAATGATAACGTTAAAAAAAAAAATCAATGGCTCAATTAACAATCAGGAATGGAGCTTCCAGGCAACAAGCACTATGATCAATAACTTATGTTCAGTGAAATTAAAGGTACTTGTTAAGTCAAGTGTTAAAAGCTGCACACACTTAATATGGGAATATCAGTCACGAACAGTTTGGCAGTTTAACTTGAGAAAATCAGTAAGTACAAACTTCCCATACTATGTTCCACACCAATGAGTGACTAATGAAGCATAAATATTCACACAAATTCATTTATGTAATAAATTCTCAAATCCCCCAATACACAGCAGTAGTGCTGAGTCGACATAAGCTTTCATTTTTGTTATGAGTTACACTTCTAAAATATGAATCCAAAATGAAGTTGGCAAAACCAAAATCAAAGCTTACACAAAGGTAAGTCCCAGTGGTTTGAAGCAACTTCAGTGCACAATGGCCTGGCTGCTGAGAATGACAATTTCCATCAGCAAAATGGGATGTGCCAAAATTTCTTCCAATAAATTTCTCCGAGGCCACCCAAACATCCTCAAGTGAAATAAAATGCATTCATCTTATGGGACAGGTGAAAGCAAGGATTCACACAGCACAGGATAAGTGACATGAAAATGTTTGATCCTTTGGAAGAGTTATGAACATGCATTGCGATATCAAAATCGAGAAACCTGGACAGATATAACCTGACTTATCCTGCTACTGTTTTCCTACCACATTTCATAAAATGGTGGCTTAGAAGAAGATTTTTCAAAGGCATAAAGGACAGTGAAATGCTCAACTCTCAGTGGAAGCCTGGGTAAATCAGATATTCTCATTTATGCAACCTAAAATCTCCCGCTTAACTTTTATACATCTGCTCTCAATAGAGTGGGTTTTTTTTTTTGAGAAGAGAACATTTAGAGCAATGTCAAAACTGACTCCTACATCAAGCTTGTGACAAAATTCATCTCATGGTCAATAGCCTTGTTTTTAAAGCTCCACTGATAACAGAGATGATTTAGCAGCACACTCCTACTCTGGGAATAGCCAAATTGAAGGCTGCTCTTCCGATTATACTGAACTGCTTCTACTCAAAGTAGGGAATATTCAGAGGATAATTTATCCTTGTTCAAAACTTTTAAAAATAAATAAAAGAAATGAAGAGAAATCTTTGCATGCCTCATTTGGCGTATCAAGGACCCTCTCTTACTGCAATCTGGCATATACCATATCCTTTTCCAAACAGCATGGAAGTCTTGTGAGGCCTGAATTCCTTGAGCAGCAATAGAGACTATGGGGGTGGGATGGTGGGGTGATTCTCTTCATTTAATGAGCTGCCCCTTTCTTCAGTGCATTATGATCATATCCTGGGCATTACTGACTGCACTTTGATGGGTACCTAATCAACAAAAATCAATCATCTGAAATTGCACAGACAGCATTTCATCTCCATCAAAAATCATCTTCCTACAGAGCTCCATTAATCTCTTCATCATTGTTTAACTCAAAAAGAAACTTCTGTTGTAAAAGAGATCAGACTTCGGTTTTAAATCATAATTGAAGCTGTGCAGTGCTCGCTTCAAGGAAGCAACTAAAGCTACCAGAAGTATTTGGTTTTCCAGGGCAATTTTCTCAGGCAGAATTAACCAATGCACCTTGACTACATGCAGGAGGATGAGCAGCTGATAAATTTGAGTGTGAATAACCCTATTTGCTAATAGAAGAACACCTTACCCTTTGATCTCACACAAGGAGTATATTCTCAGCCCTCACGACCAAGTCTCCTGTTGAGAGGGAATCAGAAACCCAACCCTAACTGTTCCCAGGCCAAGTTGGAAGGCATACCCATGGCAAAGGGGTGCAAGTAGAGGGTTGAGAAACTTCTTTTCCACAAGCTACAGACAAGTGTTAGGGTAGAGAGCAAAGACTCCTGCTTCTGAAGGTACAGGTCTTTCATACCATCTCCCCAGCAGGCCCTTATGGCCCAGCCTCAACCCCCTTGAACTTTTGCCTCCACCTCTATTGCAGGAACACTTTGAGCCCCTATTGCACCCTGTTGTATTGCCCTGGCTGTTTTCCTCCAAACCCATAGTCTCTAATCCTCTCCCTCACCTCCCTCACCAGAATCAGGCATGCTGCAGAGGGCATTTCCCACTGTGGGTGTAGTGAGTTAAACTATAAACAGGGTGAAAGGGGCATAGCTGGGCACTCAGAAATGCACACTGTGCTGACTGGTGTGGGGTTGGTCTTTGCTCCAGAAGGAAGGGTGAGAGTGCTCTCCCTGAGGATATCCTGGTATGCTTAAATAGAGAAAGTGTTTGGAGAGCAGGCAGCAAAAGAACCAGAAAACAGCATAACTAGGGCAGTAGTAAAGACTGGGAGAGCAGCAGGAAACCTGCTGACAGCAGGGAATAAAACCTCAGCTCATGGCTATCCCAGTCCAGCGTGAATCCTTGCTGCTGCCCGGTGGCAGGGCAAGCTGCACTGCAGCCTCTCACCACAGCTACCACCCCTTTTCATTGCAGCCAAGTTGTCCTGTACGTCATGAGAAATTACCCAGCCAAAAGAACACCCTCCAAAAATTAGGATGCCTTAACTAACCTAGTGGAGAGAGGTATTTTCTGCTTTTCCACTCCAAATCAACACACCCATAGAAATGTTGCTTGCAGTGAAGATTTATTTGGTTATGGGCTATCACCCACAGGGCCAGTTCTGACTGCAGCAGCTCTGGAAAGACAGTATATCACAGAGAAGGAAAAAAATAGCCTCGTGATACAAAGCCAGCAGTGGGTTCAGCTGTTGTTTGTACTGGAAACAGCATTGATGCTTCCTGTCATGCCTCTTCTGCTAACAAAGAAATGGGACTGCAGCTGGAGCTACTACCTGCCCTCCCTATTTTCAGAAGCATGGGACAATACATGAGCTGCGGGACTCTCCATACTAAATATTTAAAACAAAGCTAAACCATTGGACAAACAAACAAAAACACTATGAAAGAAGCAAAACCTAATTCACAGTAACAGGATCTAACAGTATTCTCTGTCCTTAACTCCTTCATAGCACTTTCCTTTTGAACCTGGAACCAATACAGGGATGTTGGACGTTCATAGACCTGATGGGGAGTTGCAGAGGCCAAGAAAAATGCAAGGACCATTGCTGTTTTGGGAAACAAAGAATTGTCTTGAGCAAAGCCTGGTTTAGTCTTGTTGATTTGGTCCAACCACAACTACTTGATTGGATACAGAAATTAATTCAATCAGGTTCTATATCCAGGGCTATACAGGTCAGGAGCACTACAACAGTTCTGTCTAAGCTTAAAACTACTAATCAACCCAAGACACCTGGGAGCAAATAACAAACTGCCTTTGTCAATCCTCTACTATCATAATCAACAACATTAGCCTAGACACAGCTTTTGTGTATCAAGATATCAACAGGGTGTGTGTTTCAGAGCACTGTAAACACTGTACCTTTGACTGACTTTGGCAGCATGTTTCAGCACTCAGGGTTTGTTAGTGTAGATTGTAATACCTGAACTAAAATTGTTCACGCTTTTTCAGGTCAAATAAACCTCCTGGGAACAAATCTCTCAAATGAACCCTTCCATAGAGGCAAGTGAAAGGTCATTTCAGGCTCAGATCATTTCAAGTTCCTCCTAATTGTACTTTTGAAAGGCTTCTCGCAATTGTTGCTGCTTAACTTAAAAATCCTTGGGAAACTGTGGTCCTTCTATTCCTATGCACGTAGCTCTAGTGAGCAGAAATGTTACTTAGATGTTTTATGCATTAATTTCCATGTTTTTCCCAGGAAATGTGAGGGAAAACTAGCAGATGAAACTAGGGCAGTATCAAACCTTTCTATGGTCTGTTGCAGTGCCTGCCTTTCAAATAGCAGAAACAATTCCAGTTTTCAAAATCACAGCTGCTCTTTGGGCTTGTCAACACAAGATGGCATATACTTTACACACATCTGACAAGCATGATGGATACTGGAAAGCAAGAATGATTTTTTGTACATTAGTTTCATGCTGCCCCCTTAGAAAACAGTCTTACTGGTATTGCATTATTTGTGCCCTGTTAGAAACTGGAAAACCAAATTAACAAAATGCATTTACAACCCGGGGAAGTCCTAAACTCAAACAGGTCCTTTGCAGGACAGTCCTGGGCTGTTCATAACAACCTCCTCCACGTACCTTGGGAGTGAGCAAACATCGTTCCTGGCAAACCCCTAATGTCACAGAAACAAATCAGGATGTCAGTGCAGAAAATTGGGACCCAAGTGTAGGAGCCATAAATCTGCCCCATCCTGATTGAATGAGTTGTGCCCTGAAGGATTGCAGAGTGCTGAATGGCTTTTCCTTGTCAACCCTCCGATGCAGTCTGAGGGAGAGGCAGAGTTATGGAGAGAGGGTAGAGGTGAACCCTGCTAAGGGCCCAGTGGAGAAAGGAGATGAAAACTCTGAGTCTGGACCAGACTAGCTGAGGAGAGAAATCAAGCAATTGGACTGACTGGTATATTATTCAATTTGATATACTTCAAGCTGGGGTTTTTTAAACACTTAGGGATGCAAATGTGCTATGGAAAGGCCTAAAGAAGGAAAGGAGAATAATTTACTTTCACTGGCAGAGTTAAGCAGAACTGGCTAAACATTGAAGTCTCCAGAATGACAATGTGGAAATGCAGCTGTGAGTTAAAACAACAGCTTCATTTTTTACTCTAGAAGAGGTATTGTTTATTTTAAGCTACTGTTTGGTAACTGATGGTTCACAGAATGACAAAACTGCTTAATAACAAAGAGCTTCTAGGATATCTCCTGAAATATTTAGTGAGGAATGCATGTAGAGTGTGAATATCTGTTCTACCATGGGTAGTCAGAGCTGATCATTTATTTATTTAGGGAGAAGAGTGGGAAAAGCAATTTGTATCTGTAGGAGAGAATGAAACTTAGGCTTGAAAACTCTTGAATCACTTTGGAAAATGAGGCTTAAGTATCTGTGTCACGTAAGGCAAAGAGAGACACTTGTGCATCCCTGGTATTTCTAAAGCTGATGGCAACTGCCTGTGTGAACATGTGAACACTCTCTGTGTCTTTTAGGGCAAAGTCAGACATCTTATTTTAAGCTTTTTTCTTAAGTGGCTCAACCTAATCCAGTCTGACAATCTGTTATGGTGGCATAGCTAATAGGGATTGTAACAAACAGCAGGGGGTTGTAACATCTTAAACAAATGCATCTGTTCCCAAACTGTATTTGCATGTGATATTATTAGGTTGAAAAATTGATCTTGCATTCTTACTTTGTGTGGGTTATGACTTTCAAGGTTGATATTTTGTGCTTTTTGAGCGATTCTGGGCTATTTGAACTCTTTCCACAAAAACATGGAAGAAGAATCCAGGAGACACTATTTTTACAAATTTAAGGAAGTCACTACTCTTACAATTTGAAGTGCTAAGTGGAACATGGCAAGTTAGTATTGTTTAAAATATTCCTAAAGGGAAATACTTCGTTAGCATCGAAAACTTCCCAGGTAATGGGAATTTTGCCGCTGAGAAAAGGAAGTAGATTTCAGAAAAGTGGAAGGAATATCATTTGGCCAGGTATTCCAACTGCTATGTAATAACTTGCATATGTCTAATGGAGGGCAGAACTTCCTGGGAAAATACCTCTGAAAGATTAGAGATGTTATATCAGATTTACTGACTCTCCAAAATTGAGACAGTTCATGGGAGCAGCTGAATATTCACCAATCCCACTGAAGTTCACAGAAACGTTTTTCCTGCCAGCTCACTCTCTCACTGCATGGCTCTCCCAGACATTTCTTCTGTGGAGAATTAATCCAAGCTGGGCACTGTTTGAGCTCCCTGGAGTTGAATTTCTTCATTTCCAGAGAGCCAGGTGTTCTTGAAATTAGCTATAGCTAACTATGACCAGCATAGCTACTGGGGATAAAGCTGGTGCAGTACTCAATCAGTTACAGCCAGGCAATATAAATGGAATCTCAGAGCCCCCAAACCCAAACAAAACAATATCTTAGAGATCTGAAGCTGGTGTTCCACAGGATTTCTAGTCTCCCAGACTGTTTACCAGAGAAAGATGTTTGTTGGGCTTTCTGGTAACGCTTTAGAAAAGCATAGGAACAAGAGACCTTGTTCCCTAAGAAGTGCCAAGACTGACCAAAAAGTTATTTGGATGACACATTAATGCCAAGTTCAAGGCACTTATGCTTGGGGATGAACTGAATAAACAACAGTACTTAACAGTCATATGACGCTCTGCAAACACCCTCTAGCTACAATATTCTTGTAATCTCTGCTTATCAACATCAATTCTTTCCTGTGGAGCAAGGACATCCATCACTGAGTTCCAGCTGGAGCCACCATCACAGCTCTCCTACAGCTTCCTGGTGTGGCAGCTGCATGAACGGGATGCAGGAGGGTGCTTTTCTACCAGCATCTCCTGAGGATCAATTGGGCCATACAAATTCTCTTCCCAGGTTAAAAAGAATTAATTGCCTTGGATCATTCAACATTAGTAGGGTCGATTTACTCAACACAAGTCAATTGCTGGGCATAATAACAACAGTTCTGCAGTCAGTGCCTCGTTTTCTGCTCTTCTCTCAGCGAATCTCATCTCCTCCACATACATGACTACTACAGTGAGATGAAAATTTAGAAAGCAAAAGCCTGTGTTTTGAAAGGACAACATGCAGAAGCACCTTTGTGCAGTTTCTGCCTCGCTCATGGAAACCAAGGCCTTGTGAAGTCCCTTTGTGAAGCCAAAGCCTTAACGCTGTAGAGGTGGGGCTGGGATGAAGGTGCAACAGAGCTGAGCATTAAAGCATTTGAAATGAAAAGAAGATCTTCCCTTCTTCCCTACTTTGACTGCTTTTCTGGTTTTACCTTTTTCTCTACTCTCCTTCAGCCAAAGATGTGGAAAGTTATTTCAGATGTGCATTTCTAGTTACTTTGTGATCAAAAAGACACTGAATGCTGTGAATTCTTGTTTACTCTCATAAATTTTTAACTTGACATATATGCAATTTTCTTGTTTGAACAGTGGAAGAGAAGAAAAGATCTGAAAGGACGAGTGTGCACACAAGGGAAAGAGAGTGGACAGACAGGAAGAACCCTCCAGGCCACAGGACTCCTCCACTGAGCAAAGAGATATTGTCTTTGAAAAGCAGGTCTTACACCATGATATTTTTATGTCACTTTGGCAGCATAAAGGGTTCTCAATACAAAGAACTGGACTCCTGAGAACAAATCCTACAGAAAGAGTGCCAGTAATTGATGTAACAATGTCTGAAGTCTCCTCCAGCTTTGCAGCCAGTACAGGAGGTGGATTAAAATGAGATCTGAATGTACTGAGCTATGGCTTTTCTTCTTACCCTGGTAGTGAAGGGGCAAACACATGTGACAAGCACCGAGTTATCACAGTAGAATAAAAAGGTCTGTGTTTTTCCGTGTCCAAGTCGAAATCACAGCCCAACATTTTGGTTTGTCATTTGTTTTTTGACCACAGCACCACAGGATTGCTCAGGAGCTTGGTGTGACAGCCAGAGTGCAGAAAAGGACCTCCCCTCTCCAGCCTAACTCCAGCTGCAGCTCCAGCCTTTCCCTCTTCAAAGAGACTAAAAGTCTGCTGTGCTCTGCCTACAGAGGATTCCATGTTTTCCACAGTATAACACAGAGTAATCTCATTAACTCCTCAGAGACTGTCCTCTGTGTGTAGACTCTGCAGAACAATCGACAAAGAGCACGGGACAGATGAAAGAAGAACTTGCAATACCAGTAAAATGCTTAATATTTAGGAAGATATTTTTAAAAATTATTTTCTTTGAATTGAACTATAAAAACATCCTGGAAAAACAACCTTTAGAAAATTTCATTTTCTCAGTTTTGGTCTTGCTTATTTCTCTTAGAAAACAACACACATGTTCTACAAGGTCTTTTTTTTTCTCTTCTCTAATTCACCAGCAGCTCAGAATAAATCTCTTCCCTTCAATTAGTTCCAGGACTGAAGACACTGATACAGTGGCTTGTTTTGCATGCATTGACCACCCTCCCCCCCAAAAAAAGGTTGGATTAAAGGATTCTGCCATGACTGTTAGAAGCCTCATTCACAGCAAGTACCCAGAAAATCCAAAGTGCTTTTCTGCCACAACTAACCTCAATTAGTCACTGCTTGATTCTGATACGAATACATGATGAAGACAGGAACAAGAAGGTTAAAGTACATTCACCCCAACCTGGATACAGCCACGAATCTGAATGAAATAAAAGCTTCCTTCAGTGTGGAAGTTACAACTTAAACCAACAAAACTGTGACTGTTTCTTTGATCTTTTTCTGCCATGATACAATTATTAAAACCCAGGCTCTGATTCCCATCTCACATTGATTCATACCACCAGTAGCACCACTTGTTTTAAATCAAGACCTGAAGCACATCTCACAGTTCTTTTCAGAATTGTGGCATTTTGTTGTTTGTAAGATGTGCTGGATATTTTCCTATGACATATAGTTGGAGTAGAGAACCAATTTCTATTACACTGCAGCTTTAAAAGACATTCTAAGACCCTCAAAACTTTTATCTGTCATTGCATAGAACTATGCCTGAGTTAAACAGTCCTGCAAGGCAGCAGGACAAATGACAGAGGGTTGGTGTTCATGAAAACACGGCTCTCACTTGTAATTTGGTAATTATTTTTCCTCCCTGTCATAGAGCTCCTGCCAGATGAAAGGTTTCTGGCATCAATTTTCTTGGTGGTCACCAAGGATGTATTCCTTTCTTGGAGGAACTGAAGTCACTGGGGGCTGTGCTTGAAGATAAGCACAAGGAAATGTATTCCTTGACAAAATCAGCCCAAAGATCTCCAAATGGGAACACAGAGTTGGTTGCTACTTCAGTTTTTGTCTTAGTTGAAAGTACCTTTTTTGCCTGTGCATTGTGACTCTGCCACCAACTCTAGCAAGTGTCTTTCAAACATGAGACTAAAACAAAATGGTTCATAATTTGCCTCATCTTCTCTCCAAGCCCCATCCCAGCTGTTGTCTCAGCAAGGGACTTTCCTGTCAGATGATCAGAATTTTTGAGGCTGTAGATGTGGTGACCATCTCTGCTCCCTTTGCAGTGACTCAATTCCAGCCATCTATGTCAGAACAGTTACTTCTATATGTCTTGTTTCCCAGACACACCTGAGACTTTATAGACCTTCTCTTTCTCCTAGAAAAATGTAAGAGCCCATGTGTGTTTGTGGGGCAGGAAGAGGCAGTGCCTGATTCCTAAGGTTTATTTTTTTTAAGATTCTAAAGCAGAGCTTTTGGATTTTAAAATAACCTTGTTAACTTTTGTAAGGTGCAAAGGGAACATTTCAATCACTTCATCCTTCCTCTTCCTAAAATGCCTCTGTGCTATTTCTTCTACATAAGAGCTACACCAAAACTTTCCCTGAGCCTCTCCAGAGCACTTTACTCAGAAAAGCAACTATCAGATCAAAAAGTACTTCTGTTTATTAGTTCAATCTCCTTCATTAGATTCCCTCTATCATGTGTTTTTCCCACACAAACAGTGATAAAAAAAATCTGCTAAAATCCACTGACAGCTGTGGCTGTGATAGACTTTTCCTTAATCCGATTAGCTGCCGCCTCCCTGTTCGCACCAGTCTCTGTGAGCAGTTACCATATTACACTACAATCTGCTGATTTCATCTGCACTGGCATCAGGCAGCGTTCAAAGAAAGTCTGGCCTCATAATAACAGGCTTTGAGAGCCAGGAATCTCCTCTACACACATAAGCACAAGCTGCTGTCTCAAATTGTAAAAAACCTGCCTGATTCAGGAATTCAGCTCTGAATGAAAAGGGCATTCCCACAAACAGCCACCTGAAGCTAGTGTTACCCAAATAATTCTCTGCTCAAGCTTGTCTTTTTTTTCAGCTCTTACATTGTGATGCTTAAATTTGCTGAGACTCTGAAAGAAAACTCGTCTTCGCTCAGTCTACTGGCTCAGGCAAAAAAGGGAAATGTCTCTTCAGACTGGAGGGAAAAAGCCCAGCTTATGTTTGAACACAGAAAGCTTCTGTTTGTCTGCTCAACCCCTCACTTGTGAGCTCTTGCACTTGCAGCTACCCAGCAGTCCAAAGGGATGCACCATGTGCTCCTTCTCTGCACAACAATCAGCAGGTTTTACAGCTCCTTCCTTACTCACTTAACTAGATTTGGGGGAAAAGGTCTTATAATAGTGGGGAAGAGGGCTTGGAGAGACCTTAACTCTAACAGAGTAGGTGTGACATGTGAAGAGATCTCAGTTTAAATAGAAATTACAGACATAAGGTGGCTCTTAGAAGAAAATTCTGGTCTTTGATGATCATGATTTTGTCCTTCTCCCCTTTGGCTAAAAGTCACAGAGGTAGCTCCTCAAAAATAGTGCTACTTAATTTCCTTTCTCCTCCTACCAATTTTTCAAGCAAATTTTTTTCTTTTATTGCTTAAAAAAGAGAAAGAAAATGGCAGAGCACCAAGTCACAGAGGAATTTTGGGAAGATATATGGAAATTAGGGCTCATAATACAGTATATAAATGCTGCAAGATGCCTGTTTAACGGTTAGGAAATAGGCAGTAGGCTCATTCCAGGGAAAAGACAATGTAGCCATTGTTCCTGAATGGTGTAACAAAGATTTTTCATCCTGTAAATGCCCTTGATTTCTGAGTAAGTAGTTTCCTTATGAATACAAGGAGCATGGCACTGTCAGTGGGAATATGCAAAAGATGCAAAAGTAATTTTGCCAATAATTCTGAGATTACACAATTTGCCTTCAATCCGTTTGGGGTTTTTTTTTCAGCCAAAACCAACAATAACAACAAAAAGAACAACAGAAAGAACCAAACCTGTTTAATCTTCAGCACTATAGACTTATAAGAACCTTTGGCTTTGATAGTTTGGGGTTTTGAAATTTTTCCAAAATTATGAAAAGCTCCACATTGTTCAACAACAGTGCAAGAAACAACACTGTGTAGTTTATTGACTGTGCAGCTGGACACCCAACCAGCCCAGCAGTGCAGGTGGGGCACTGAAGGAACTTGCTATTTAAAATTTCAGCTGCAGAAGAAGAATAAGCATTAGAGCAAGAAGGTACAACTGTACTCAGAGGATCATTTAACATTAACAGTTTCCTCTTTGCCATTTTCCACTTCTTCCAAAGCAGACCACAGCTCTAAAGAGATTACAACCTCAAAATTCAGGTCCAAGTATTACATGCTATCAAGCAGGATGGTTTAACACTGTCAGCATTTCCCTTGTCCTAGTTTTTTGCAGATGCAGAATTTCAGCACATTTGATAACTTAACTACCATTTTAATTCTGATAGAAAGGCAAACTCCAGCAAAAAATGGCCCTGCCAAAGTTTTTCTGGGTTGGTCCTAGCAGGCACTTTGAGAATCTTAAAATAAATATGTAATGAGGCTGAAATCTCTTGCCTTATACACAGTAGTACATAGCAAAATGCATATAATGCACCAATATAACTCACTAAAAATCTTTTGACTAATGTAGAATAATAACCAGACTTAGACTTGACACTAAGAACTCAGAAAAGAGGAAGAAATTGAAAATTTCAGTTACGTGATTTGTTGTTCTTGGTAAAAGACAAGAAACTTCCTTATGAGCTTGATTTTTGCTCAGGATCTGAACAGAGTCATTGAAACACCCCCAAATCTGAACTGGAGTTGCTTTGAGGGTAAAAGGTAGAAAACTGAGTCCTTATTCCCATGGGAGCATGGGAAACAAATGAGAGAAACTCAGAAATAAAAAGATATGATTACAAAAAATAAGTGCTAAAATGAAACGTTGTTCTGGCAATGGAAGGTTTCAAAATCATTTGTTGCTTTTTTAATTCCATAAAACAAATTTGTATTTGAGAAATGAGATTCTCTGACTAATCCAAACAACTCTTTCACTGTAGCAATGATTATTATCCTATTTAAATAAAAGACCTGTGTTTCTCTAGTAATTATCATACCATATCCCTAATTAATTATTACTCAAAATATCTGTTAAAATTCTTGCCAGCCATTTAGAAACAGGCACAAATTATTCCCTTTGATCAGACTTGCATTGCTAAAGGCACATTAAAAATACAGAGAGAGTCTGGAAAAGCCTTACAAAATTGTCCATAAAGCCAGAATTATGTTAACTACTGCAGCAGCCCTTACTCTGCATATTCACAATTTGATTGCACATGAAGACAATTACTCTCTTTGGACAAGAGGTCAATCCACACCCCCAACATTAAATTGTACACAGTTCAAAAGAAAACAATTGCCCTCTAATTTGAATGCACGATGAAAGAAAATAAGGACAAAAAACCCCACAAGATTTGTGAGCTTCAAAACGTGCTGCAGTTAAATAGACAAGAGCAACTGTACAGACTCTGCAAGGCCGAATCCGACCTCTGGATGTTTAGCACACTGCCAAGTAGTTAATGAAGAGAAAATCCTGGCCAGAGAATGTGATGCTATGCTCCCAGTCCTCTGAAAAACTCTATGGATCTTTAATTCCCATGAACAGAATCTCATTTTTTAAATGATTCCTGTGAAAGACCCATGACAGGGGAGATAGACGCCTTTCACAATTCAAATTTGTGATGCTCCTGGACTCGGTCTTCAGATCTCTGATGTTTCTTTCACTAAAACTCCTCTGGAATTGCAATTTCTATGCCAGGGTCCTCATTTCTAAAGAGAAATACAAGGATACTCGCTGGGCATGTTTTCATCAAAGCTTTGAAACCAGTTTTAAAAGGTACTAAAAACTCTGATGAAACAGGTACTGTATAAGAACTCAGGGTCATCAGCCTGTGATCAACCTGACACCCTTTTTATAAAATTATTTTGCATACGTTATTAAATAATTTCCAGTATTCTTTTAAATGAGCATGAGTAGACTAAATTTAAACATGAAGTATGGTGGGGATGTATTTATACCAGAGAGTAGTTGCATCTACCTGGGTCAAACTCATTTCAGTTCAGAACTCAGAGAAAAGGTTGAGCCATTGGAGATGTTTTCCTGCCTCTGAATAATGCAGCTCATGAAAATCCAGGAAAATATATTTTAAACCTTCTGGCATCCTGTTCACTGGGATTCCAGTTTTTTGCTTCAAATACCACAGTTGCTCATAAATACCCTCACAGTCTCTCACAGAACCACAGGTTAGGTAACACTTAAAAGCCCCAAAAAGCATGAAGAGCACTGAGCCACAGTGATATGCCTCGTTCACTTGTTATATATTAAGATCAAAACCTCTCAACTAAAGAAAATACAGTTTATGGAAAATTCCAGTGAGACAAAATCCAAGCGACAAACTAATTTCCTATAGTTTATTAGGTCAACTCTTAAACTCAGCAGAAAGAACTCTGCCTTGTTTCTAGTTCAACAAAACAAAGCCAGGACACCTCCAAGGCTCTCTGGAGGTCCTGCTTAATTATGCAGATATTTCAGGCTCTATGACTAGCTCTGTACTTGAACTGCACAGCACAGCTGCAATGGACAGTCCCTATTTTAAGCCCAGAAAGGAGATGCTAACATAAAAAATATTTTAATCAGCTGCTAAAAAAGTGGTTGAAAGCCTGAACTGTTAAAATAACTAACTACAAATTTTAGAAGTAATCTTTTCCTCTAACCACAGTTACATTGCAATAATGTAGTCATGAGATTTGTTTCATTATAGTTATCCATATGAATCAGTCTAGAAGAATGTAGGACTGCTCTAAAAAAACCCCACAAAAACCATCAACAAAAAAACCCCACCCCAAATCTAACACAAATTAAGGGGCTTCTCCCTCTGCTCCCCCCATACGTAACGTGTGATGCTAATGGGAGTTTTGTGCACTTCAAGAAAAGCATAAAAAGTAATTCCCATATGCTGCAGTTGCCACAGGGAATTTGTTACAGTCACTGATGTTAAATTAGGCCATTGTGTATACACTTCAGAAACAGAGGCAGGCCATAAAAACTCCTACATGTTATTACTTGAGCATTCATTCCTCAGACTGTCTCTTTGCTGATATTAAAGTCTGAATGTTGCTCATCAGAGAGTGACTGATAATAAAGAAGTGATTGACAAACTTATTACTTGGCTTTAAAAATAAGTTCTCCCAATTCAAAAGATTCTTCTCAAGTCCAGGGAGATGTGGCTTGTTCTTTGTAGCAGAAGGTTGTAATTGGAAAAAATAGACACAGAGGGAAAAATAGACTTGGTTTGTATTTAAACTGTGTAAATAACTAGATACATGGGTCTTAGTTGAAAGTCTCTAGCATGGCTTAGAGAGAGCAGTATGAGCTTCTTCTTTACTTTGTCACCAGTCTGACCAGTTTGAGCAAGTGGGGTCACTCCATGGCATCCTCTTAGGAACTGCTGTTATGGTAAAGCCAAATGTGTATGCTGGCACCATGGGGTGTCCCTTGTCATCCAGGTCATCGCTGGGGCCCCATAAACCTCTGTGCACATCTGTTTAAACCCACCATGTGCCCAAGCTTTTGACAAAAACAATGATCCCACTCTTCCCTCCCAGCCTTCTTGCTTGTTCTCAGCCCCTTTTTTGCTGCCAGCAGGTGTGGAGCTGGACGAGCTCCCTTGCCCTGTTCAGCTGGTGCTGAGTGAACACTGGGGAGGGCAAGAGGGTCTGAGCGTGAGGGTGTGATGGGACCAGCCTTTGACAGCAGCAGCAGAGGTTCATGCCAGATTAATGTGACTCTAACTGTGCCTCTGGGGGCCCTTCACACTTGAACCAAGGTGACCTGGCAGCCAGCTGCCACTGAAAGGACACAAGTGCAGCCTCAAGGCTTCTCCTGGTCATGCTTTTCCTTTGGGTAAGGACAGGACCCTGCCAGCACAAAGCTATTGCCTAGTTTTACTACACTTATTCTGCCACCTATTTAGGTCTCTGAGCCAATTTACTGCAAAGGCAGAGAGGCAACAATGCTGTCACCAAGGAAGCAGCAGGAGCAGAGATGCAGCTGGGTGAGCTGCAGTGCCAGCCATCCCTTCCTTACAGCAGTCCCAGAGCTCCAACTGCAGAGGTGTAAATAATCCTTCAGTGCCAAGGGCCTAATTGAAGGCTGCTTTTTGATTCATTGGGTTCCAAATTAAGGTCAGGCCTGCTAATTTTTTATTTTCAATGAGCCTCTTGCCTTAGGTACCAAAAAAAAAAAAAAAACCCACACAAGATTTCAAGCACACACATTAAACATCAGCAGCTCCTTCTCTCAAGCACCAGCCTCTGTTGCAACAAGGTCACTGAGATTTAAACAGAGGATGAAGAGTTCTGACTGGCACAGTCTGCACCCAGAAAGTGCAGCATGAGCATAAGCTTTGCAAGAGTACAGGCAGTCTTCAAGTCTCCTGACCTTGGGACATTTTGCTGAAATTTACCTCTTTGAAATTGTAGACACTTAAAAGAAAAACCAGATGAAAACAAAAGCTTATTATTAGGAGTTGTGTGATGGGATAATGCCAGCTCATTTCATGAGCTAAGTTCTATGTTTTCATTCAAAATAACTGAAGAAACAATCTTTCTCAAGCCTCTTCCCCACCTCCCATCTTCTTTTAATTCTGGGCCAAGCCAAAATCCCCTGTGAGCTGTGTACTGCTAAACTTCAATTTCTGTCAGCATGGTTTGCCATCAGTCTGAAATCCTCAATCATGAACTTACACACCGTTACCTGAAGCAGCTGCTTTTTTCTAGTTAACCTTTTAAACTATCAAAGCTCATTTTTTAGTCAGGGTCATCTTTCCTCTGCTTCCCCTTCTCTTATTCCTTCTTCTCCCTCACCCAATTACTCACATGGGATCTTAAAAGCATGTTAAATGGATTTATTTGGCTTGCCTTCTTGGACTTACTGGTCTTTAAATAAAAGTGTTTTGTTATTTAAGGTAATTCATTACCTTTCTACATCTATTTGCCCACTTATCCAGCTGCATTTTATTTTTATTTTGGATTATAATTTACAAATGGTACTTGGTTGCATAGCAAGAACTGAATCCATCTTCCTGTTTGTTCAGGATTCTGAAGGACTGTTGTCAATGGCTTTTCAACAGTGTCCTGCCAGATACATACACACAATTATAAAGCCCCTTATATTTCCTCAGAGGACAACAGATAAAAAGCTATTTCTAGGAAAGGCAGAGTCTATAACAATGCTGTTTAGGATTCCAAAATCATAGCTACACCTCAGCAGCATACTTCAGATTTTATTAATTTGGAGAAGAATCAGGACAGTGCAATGGCACAACACAGCTTTTTGTCTCTACAGGTTGTGGTGTGAACTCGGTGTCTGATAATTGGACTTACTAGTGAATTTACCCCAGAAGATATTTTGGTTTTGGCTTAAAAATCGGTAGAGATTACTATTTCCCTTTAACATAGGCCAAATAAAAAATTACATATTTTGAAAGAAGCAGAGCCTGTGTCCCGTCTTGTTCAGAAAGGAAAAACAGCAGGTCGAGTTTTTCTTGAACCCTTAACCAACGTCTGACTTGTCTTTAGATGACTTTTATCACTTACAGTAATAAAAAGTCCACTATCTTGAAATTCAGGTACTCAATTGAGATATTTCCAGATAGTTCAATGACATTCAAAATAAGTGGAAAAATATGCATATTGATTTTTCCCTTTTGACAGCATTAAGATTTATTTACTCTTGGTGTTGCAGTGACCTCTAGTTTGTCTTGGTCAATACATACCTCTGGGGTTGATAAACCTTAATATTCACCTCCATGAGAGTCAATATCCACTTTATAATATAAAAGCTATCCCATGGGACAAACATTAATATTGTCGAATAGATTCAGTCACTCACCTCTTTCTTCTCTTAATGTGAAAAACGACCGAGCTTGAATAGTTGGCAAAATTGAGAGGAAGGAAAAAAAATGGCAATGAATTCTGACAAACTAAGGAATGTACAAAGTGTACCATTGACCTTTATAAAAGGATTCTGGGTGAAATAATCATCTAGATTTGTGTATTAGAGATGAGTCAGGCTGGTTTTCACAGGATAACCTCAGACTTGTTCTTGTAGAACATTAGCTGTGACTAAGAACTTGAGATACAACTAAAAACTTGCCTATTTCTAGCTGACTGTCTTCTTGTGATGCTCTCCCCAGAAGACACCAACAGATGGAATGGGAGGTTGATTTCCTTCCCAAAAGACACCAACAGCTGGATGGGATGTTGATTTCCTGGTACTAATGTTAACTTCAGGTTGAAAAAAAAAACAACAAACCCACCCCATTCTGGCTATCATGAATTATAATTACCAGTGCACGTTTGGGAGCTTCCTACGGAGACAACTGAAATCCAGAATAAAATCTAGGAAGTTTGTAATTACATTTCTCTTTTAACAATTCAGGTTGGCTGCTTTGTCACTGAGGGTATCTTAGGCCTTCCAGGCTGTGCTCATTCCTTTAAAGGAACTTAATCAAGGGACAAAATAAGTTTACATATAATACAGAAGAAGAGTTGGAACCAGTTTTAACTGACTGCTATTGCCATTAAAATGTCATTTTTTTTTTCAAAGCTTACTATAGTAAACATTTGTGAATCTGGCAGCTCCTTCTTCCACTCAGGTAGCAGATACTGTGGGATGATTTTTTTTTTAGAACTTTTTACAGTAACTGCTGTCTGTCTCAGGGTGTGATGAACTGGCACTAGGCCAGGCTGAGGTACATGTCTCTGTGTGCAGCTTTTAAGCTGAAGAGAGCTGTCAGTGCAACCAAACTTTCTGATGAGCAATTCCTCTATTTGAATTTTCTGTATCTGAATTTTTTTCTGGTGGAAAAAAAATCCCCTGCAACAGCAAACAGCTGGTGCAGCCCAGAAAGGAGCTACTGCAGGAATGTGGGCAAGGGAGAAATGTGTTCTAGTGCCCAAGAGCCTTGCAGTTACCAGAAGAGCTCTGAAGATTTTAAGAGATGATTTTTATTTGGATGGTTGTAACATATATTGGAAACTGGACCAGTGCCCAAGACTGGGTTAAGTGTCATGAAAAGCTATGTATGTCCTCCCACATACTTCATTGCATAAACTGCTATATTCATGTTTAAAAGTGCAGAACTTTTAATAAAACACATGATGTAGAACCATTTCCTGTTCTGCTCCACCACTAAAAATCTTAGGTACTACACCTGTTTTATCAAATATTCTTGCAAATTATTTGGGGTGTTTCCAGACCTATTTTCACTGTGCATGTTAAATTAGATAATTTATTTCCCGGATAAATTAAAGGACTAATGAAGCTTCCAGAAGGGTCCATTTTAGTTGCAATCTTACATTAATAATATAGTGCATGAGAGTCTTCAGTTCATCTTTATGCTGATTATGGCACTTTATATTCGATGGGTACCTCTTGGTCAGCAATAATGAAGACTTAACAGTAAAAGTTAAATAAAATTCAGCAGGTATTTTCAGGTATGCATTCTTCACTTGTAATTAAAGCTACACTAATCTCTTTTAGAAGGAGTATTACCTGCAACATTGCTAACACCTCACCTAAGTAGAATTGCCGTAAATCAGATAGTGAAGAAAATCTCATTTCAAAACTACTTGATTCTATGTAAAGCTATTCACTAAAGTTTAATACTTACATTGATTCTTCAGAGCAAGAGGGAAAATAATCAAATCTGAACTGTGGCTTAACAATAATTCCCACTGGACATCGTTGAAGCAAACTCTTGCTCTTGAAAATTGCCAAGCCAACGCCCAAAATTGCTTTATTGCCATAAGCTGGGGTTTTGCTCTACTACCATGGTCCCAGACTGAAAGCTCTTCCAAGACTATCCTTGTGATTAGGAAACCTCTATTAATTTCCAGTCTAAAATTCCTGATAACCAGTTCAGATTTATTTATTCTTGTATCACCATTATTTAGGGCCAGTTCTTCTTTCCCGGGATAGACCCTGAACTGTGTTCTGCAGTGGTATTTCCCTCATAGCCTTAATTTCATACTCTCCACCACACAAGATTTTCTAGTCTCAGAAAGAGGAGTCATCCATCCTTTCTTTGTTGCAACAACACCTCGTACATCTACTCTGGTTTCTTTTATTGGAGGGCACAGCTGACACATCACAGGGAGGATTCCTGCTGGATTCTCCTCCTTGACATCAGTTTTTATCACCAGGTTTCAAAAAGCACAGATTAATTTTTGTCCCTGTGTCACTGATCAGACACAGAGACAGGGGCATCTGAAGTCCTAATGCAAACCTGCCATGTATCCTTCTTTCCTCCTCACAAAGCACACAGTTGGAATTGTCTGCATCTGATCATTGTCTAGTAGTTGCTGCTACTTTTCAGAGACATATAGGAGTGCTTTTAGCTTTTTCAATGCTGTACCACTGGGCTAGGCCTCCTACATAAATCAATTTACAGAAATTAACAAATCTCCTCATAAATTTAAAAAAATAAGGACCTGCTTTTCCATGGAGGAACCACCATCTGTCTGCCTCTGAATACAGATTTTGATTTTGTGTTACTTTGGAAGTCACCAGGTTATATCATAACTCAGTTAAGAATTTTCTGTGAAGTTAGACCTGTCTTTCAAATACCCAATACCTCAAAAAGAGATGATATCTGGTGATTTGGGTCCATTTTGAGACACAGGAAACTGAAGTTCAAGGTTTTATACTAAACCAAAGTGAGGATATTTGTAAAGCACAACAGCTTTCATGGGCTAAGATACCATTTCCTACCCAGACTCAGATCCACTTACGTATTCTCTTTTTGGCACAAGAATACAGGAGTCTGAAGAAACACTTGTACTGTTATTTTTTGTGATGTGTATTTCTGAACACAAGCTGTGACATTAATCTAATGTCTGTCTCTCTGCATTAACCAATCAGTAAATTCTTCTTGAAACGTTGCATTCCCAAACCTGACTGCTGGAGGTTAGAATGTACCTAAAATGTCTGCTGATAATTTGTTTCTGCTCTTATGCTTGGGTGGGTAAAGCCTAAATATTTACACTTTTTGCTACATAAGTGATGTTGTAGTTGGAATCATTCTGAAGTTCTGCAGCCCAGATTTGTTCAAGAAAGTTATGAAACTCAAGAAAGTTTACAGTCAAACATTAACAAAACCCCCAAAAAACAACAGTATGGACTTCAATTGCTGAGTGCTGACAGTAGTGGCAAAAATGTAAGAAAAAGCATAATTAGGGAAATTGTTTTCCCAGTGCATTTTAACAAAGAGCCTGGAGGAGCTTAGAAACCCAGTAGTCCAGAAATCTGCTGCCTGTGTCACTGGCTCCTTTACAGATCTGCTGCAGTCTGCTTTTTCTCCTCTCAAAGCAATCTTTAAGCATCCAATAAATCCAAACACCACTGAGAACAGCCTCTAACCTCATATTGAAGTCAGAACTCTTCCAAGGAGAAGCAGGTAAACAGGGGAAGTCAAATACTTCATAAAACCTTTGCATCCCCCCACAGCATCTCTGTCAGAATGTAAAAATCCAGAATTTGGGCCAAAATCCCAAACCAAAACAAAGCATGTGTTTTTACTCACACTTATCTCTTACACTTGATAATTAACAAGATAAATATTAATCAAGAGTCTTCAAAGGATTCACACATGTCTTTTCATGGTGCTTCCTTAGAAAGAGAAGCTTTCAAGACCAATGATTCCCCCACAGTTCCTTGGTGCCCAGAGCTTTGGAGCCCAGGCACTGCAGAAGGACTGTCCTTGTCCCCTTTCCCAGGCTCTTCCAGGAGTTGTTACCACAGCAGCTCAATGCCACTGGGGTATGAAGCTGACAATAATTATCCTCTCATCCAAAGTTACACACTCTGTGCACTCCCTTCATGGCTAAAGACTTCAGGTAGGTGTTGGAAGATGAGCTCCTTCCCTGCTGAAAGGGCACAGCACAGCAGAGAGCTGGGAGATTCCCTTTTACAGCAAATTCCTACACCCCAGTAATTCAGGGAAAGAAATGCAGGCACTATAGTAGGCTCTGTCTGCAGCAAAACTCATAGGCAGGGCAAGAATTGGATTTTTTTTTTTTTTTAAGAAAACAGCCAGAAGTCTGCTTTTATACTATAGATCCAAATCTTTGATACCAAAAGGTACAAAGGTGGCTCCAAGACCCCGAATCATTTTTAATTTATCTCCTGGAGGTGTGACACAGACCAGATTTAAACGCCTACATTTTCTTTAGAGGATTTTCTAGTGGTAAGACACCAAATAATAAAACAAAGCAGCTGACATTGAAAAACCAAGCAAACAGAAAAACTCCCAAACAACCTTAGGAACTAACCTGAAAGAAAAATATTGAGGTCTTATTTAGAGTCATACCCAGTACAGCATGCTCAGTTCATGCTGGCACCATCTCTGCTGCTGAATTATAAACCTCTCAGAAACCAAGGCTATAATTACAGCTGGGTGACACTTGAACTTTCCATGGCCAAACATTTCACAGGACATAATTTCTGCACAAGATTTCACGGCACACTGTAAAGCCTTGAACTTCTTCCATCAGACTGGAGTTTTGTGATCCTCTTTTGCCAAGTCGTAAATGAATAATTATTGGTAAGTAATGATAAAAATTAATTAGTTTCATTTTTAACCGTAGAATCACTAAGATAGCTCACTTTATATTCTTAGTATTGAAGCAAAGGCTAGAGAAGAGTGGCCAGCAGTGTTATCTGCAATGTTTTGTTACAGTGACTGATAGCTCCTGGTTTAGAGGAGAGGGCATTTCATATCTTCTCTTGCTTTCAATCACATCTTTTCATTAGTGATGACTGAACCTCAAAACCAGCTGGAGATGGTGCAGATGAGCACTTATAAGCTTGGATGGTTATCTGGAGCTTATCTGAACAACTTTTATCAGCAAAATTGCGATGGGAATTTCACAAGAACAGTTTTTCTGGTTCTCCCTTTTCCCGATTAGGTACTGCAAGAGCTTGTCTGCTGCTGCAAGACCCAGCCTAATGCCTTGCTACAGTCAGAATGGGGACCAAACCAGTTCATTTCATCTGATTTCCCACGTATTTAAGTGGATGCAAAATTAGCATTTCGGCACCATCACAGTAAACAAAGCTATTTTTAATTTCTAAAATCAGAAAGATAGAAAACCCCACAAACCATGTTATTTTTTTTTTGTATCCTCCTTCCCCCTTGCCCTTTCCCTGTTTATATCATAAAACTAAGAAAAGGCAAATTCATATCAGGTACAAGAAACAGTTGCTAAGATTTAGCACAACTGGATTGAAAAATAGAGGAAAATGAAAGCTTGGTTATTTGGGTCAGTTAAAATTGGACAAAGCAAATCACTGGAAAACAGAATACAGAGAGGACAATTTTGAATTGGCTGGAGGGCAAATACAATGACCTAATGCAAGCATCCATTTCCAGCACGTTGAATTCCCCTGCACAGCAAACAGCTTTTACCAGCACAAATGTGGACAACTGAAAAATCAGATGTCCAGTTAACACTGGTTTCCTTTCCTGTGGCTCTGCCCACTGGAAGCATCTCTATCCATTCACAGGTGCTGCCAGCTGGCACAGGTTTCCCAGAGAGAGTAAAGGGGTGAAGAACTCCAACTCCAGTAGAACCCAAGGGGCTGCTATGACCCATTTAATCCCACTTCTAAAGTCAACACAAAGTGGATTGTTCCTCTGACAAACAATGGCAATAAAACTGTTTTCTGCAATATTTTAAACAGGTTTATGCCACCTAATGTATTTGGAAATTAAACACCTTGCAATATTTCCCTTCCTGTTGGTTTTTTTTTTTTTTTTTTTTACTTTTGTTGTGGGTTGGTTTTTTTTGAGGAAACACATCAATTAACAGATATTGCCAAAGGCAGAATTTTGCTCAACAGCTGTTCTTTCACTATAAAGAAGGCAGCAGAATACATTACAGACAGAAAAAGTATCCCTCACTTCAGACTGGAGTTAGATAACAGAGACCAAAAAGAAGTTCCAAGAGTGATCAGCCCGATTCTCATTTTGTAAAAGTTCTTTTCCCTTTACATTGATTTTTCTACTCTGAAATGTGAAATGTAGTTCAAAATATCCCATGTGGCATGTCAACTTCATTTACCCACTGCATTTCTAATATGTTTTCTCCATACTCTTCTATCCCATCACAGCAATTGCTGTATGCCACAGCATGCTATCATGTTTTATGCAGAATTTCACAGTGAATTCAATGGTGACTAATGCTTAAAAAGAGCTGCCACAACATGGCCCCAGATTTTATTATAAAAGCACATACCCAGGGTTTGGGATCTGGTCCTTACAGAGGAACACTTCTCTAATTTCTATCATTCATTTACAAGTGTGGGAGGGGGGCCACAACAAACACCCAGTTCCAAGTACCCATCAAACATTCACATCCAGATCTGAATTTACATCCAGGATTTAGAACAGCTTCTTTTAAGCTGTTCAGAACCAACGTGCAGCATCCAGTCCTACATCCACACGTGCAGGACTGGTACCTACAGGGGAGCAACACTTTGCCCAGCAGGCCTCAGAAACTCATTGGCAAAGTTCACAACATGAAACAACGTCAGTCTCTCCAGTAGCTTGGATGACAAATTTCACTTTAGTGTGAGAAGTTATATTACTCCCCTATGTAAAAGCAGAAGCCTACAATCTGTTGCTCATCAGTTAGCTGCTAGTTATATCTGCATTCAGCTAAAAACTGAGCAATCATAATTAAACTCCATCAACACCACCCATCCAATACAAGATGTTGCAAATTATATAATCCTGGTTTATAAAAATATTAAAGCTATTAAGAGAACAAACATTTTCACATCTGTTAATCACATCCAGCAAGAATTGCAGCAGGATTTTGCAATGCAATAAATATTCAGGAGCTGGGAACTGGCCATATTACCAGCTTTGCAAACACTGTACTTTAGGAAAGTCCTTTGGAATGGGATGTAGGTGGCAGTGTCTTTTCTTCACTGACTGTGAGGGAGTACAAACAATTAGCTCAGCTGGAGATGAATCATCCTTAATGCTTCCAAACAGGAATTTGCCAAATTATATACAACATTGATTATGTTTCCTAGTGCAAGAAGATAAAGTTTTAATTATATGACAATTTTTCATTCTTATTGCACAAAATTGTTGCTTCAGACAAAGAATGTCAGCTGCTATTGTGATAGTCCCTAATTCTTGCCTCTTATCTCATATTAGCAAAGACCCCTCAACAAAGGGGAGAGTGACTATTTTGACTTTTTTACATGCAGTAATATTTAAATTACAGGTAAAATTTAGTGCTGGATGAACTTAAACAGGTTCATAGCAGTCAATCTCTCCTCAGAGTTATGTGAACACTGGATATATACCTTTCTACACTGAATTCTAATCTAGGGGTCAGTTGTGATTCCTGCCTCGTGATTTTTCTCTCTCTCCCTTTGCTTTGACAAAACAGAACCACAGTCAATGCTACATTATTTTACCTGTATCTGTTTTGGATGTGTGCAGGGAGGGAAGAACAAAACTTGTGGGCTACTCCTTCATTTTTATGTCTTTCAGATTTTGGGAAGCAGCTGCTGTGGGTAGGAAATAACAGCTCTCAAAATAGTTCACTTGTGGGCAGGTAAATTGCATTATTTGAATGAGATCTTTGGGTGATGAACCCGCAAGGTCAGGAAAGGTTGATCTTTTGGACATGGGCATCAAAAAGGGAAAGTGGTGACCATTATGAGAAACTATTGGTAGTAACAAAGAGAGGAAGCACTGCTTTTATCCCCCCCAAAATGGAAGTAGATTACAGGGTAGAGAGCTGCCACTGGCATCTGAAGATGCAGCGAAAAGAAGACATCAAGAAGGGGAAATTGTGAAAGAATGATTATTCTAGGAAGGAGAAACAGTCTTGTCAAAGAGATGGAAGATTGAAAAACCCAGAACTGAAAAAAAATGTAGGCAACATGAAGATGGGATCCACTTCTAATTTGAGCTGTATTCTGCTTGCTGCTTGTATTCAAAAAAAAAGGGAATTTACTGAAATTTTCACATGCAGTTGGATCAGAAAACAGGAATTACTATATCAAACACATTCATCCGTTTTTAAACTGCTTTCTAGATAGACTTAAAATGACCTTCTAATGTCAAAAGCCACAAGGTACATATTCCTGGCATTCCCATACACAGATGAAAATGTGTAGATGACATACATCATGCCTTGTTAACTGCATCTGCAGTCTCCCCATGTGATATCAATGTCTGAACTCCCACAGAGTTTGATGGGAGCAAGATCAGGTCTGCTATCTGTCACATCAGTAATTGCTACATGCATTAAAAATTAACAATCTAATTTGAAGGAGTGGCTTGTGATCTGAAACTTTAGAGGGTAAAAAGCAACATTTCCAGCTAGAAGTATGGTTTGTCTGTTGCTAAATCCACTGCTTCCCCTTACTGCTAAAATGAGATCTCTCTCTCCCATCTGCAATATATCATCTACGAAGTC
Source organism: Corapipo altera (assembly GCF_003945725.1). Lineage (NCBI taxonomy): Eukaryota > Metazoa > Chordata > Aves > Passeriformes > Pipridae > Corapipo > Corapipo altera. The sequence continues at coordinate 4,089,631 of NW_020884914.1, forward strand.
CCTGATCCAGTGATATACTCTTAGAATTGAAAGTTTAGACTGATGCTTTGCTTGAGATATTACAAAGCTTTCTATTCCCACCAGTAGAAAATCATGCCCTGTCAACACAAAATTGTCTGTTAATGTACTCAAATAATTTAGTTGGGAGAAAAGACAACTAATGCAATTATCCCTGAATGGTTTAAATATTAATGTCTCCAGAGCACACTGAGTGCCCCAAAAGCCAATTGTAGCTTCTCAGAAATAAACCCTTAATCCTCTGCACCCCTCTATAAAAAAGAAAATCCACCTGGAAGCTTAAAAAGACAGAAGATGCCGAATTTTTATCCAAATGACTACAGAAGATCTCAGTTTATACAGATCATTATTTTCTCCTTGTTTCTGAAACTCAGCAACGGATTCAGAGGTAACAAAATGCACTGACCTTTTCTAAGACATTTTACAGTTTCATGATCATGCCATTCACAAACCTGCATTACTAGTCTCTAATTAATATTCCCAAACCAAAATCAACATAATCATGACCTTAAAGTTTTTTAATCTCTTTTTTTTCCAGGGCACTTTTATGTGTCTATATTAAAAACAGAATCTTGGGATCAGAGCAGAAGGTGGAGTGAAAAAGGAGACAAAATAAGTTCTGTATTGATGTTGCTGGTGCCCTTTATCATGATTTTACATACATGTGTGCACGTACACATGCTTGTATATGCATTTATGCACTACCAGTACCTATGCACAGATATTTGGAATACAAAGAGGCACAACTACACCTCTTAATTTGCAGGAGGCAAAATAAGGTGGAACCAGGCTATATGCAGGTGGTTTGATTGAATCAGCTGCTAAAACTCACAGCCAGTTCCCAAACTGTCTACTTAACACTGCCTCCAACAAGCCCTGCTGTCCCACAGTGCCGTGCCATCTGTGCCTGCTTAGTGTGCAGCTTTTCCTCCTCCTCTTTCGCATGTTTAGATTGTACCCCAAAGCCTGTATTTCCTGGCCCTTCTCCCAGGATGGCTTCTTATTACTGTGGCAGCACACAAGAATAGGATAAAGGTATGTCAGCCTCATACCCAAAGTGTGATTGCTGTAATGAATACGTTTCTTCAGGCGAACCCCGCTCGTAGCTGCTCCGCTAGATTTTAGGATTCCTGTTTTAAGTTGCAGTATATTAAACTGTCACTTAAAAAAAAAACACCCTAGCAAAAATGAAGTAGCTGAAATTGCTGAGCAGTAATAACAGAGCTGATCACTCCAAAGATTAAAAAAAAGTCCGTGGTAACACTGGGCTGTATGGAGAATACTGCAGCAATTTCTTGTGCTTGATACCCAGTGCCACAGGTGAGGGGAGAGGACTTCTGGGATATGATCAGCTCTTGAATTAAAGGAGCCAAAGAGGTAGGGATTTCTTCACCTGCTTTATACAACTTGTACCATAAGTGTTGACTACAGAGTTTTTATCACCCCAGAAATACAGGCTCAAGTTCTCACTACCTGTCACGCAGCATGTTGTTGCCTTGTTTCTCAAAGGAGAGACAACTACATTTATACAGTCTTTATGCTCCTGTCTAAGAATTTTGGAGGCACTGACTGGTTTCAAACACATTTGAGAGAGAACTTAATGTTTTGTGGATGCAGAAATTTGAGTAGAGAATGGAGGTTCAGCAGGGAGAACACCTGCAGAGTGTGTCCACACTTCACTGACTCCAGAAAAAAACCTGCAGCCTCAGGCAGAGCTCACCCTAATCCACAATTCAGTCCCAAAGCAGAATTCCATAAGAAACAGGTTTTGGCCACAGTATGGTTAGAGGTTATGGATTGCTGGAAAAGAAGTGGCTCCACAGATTGAGTCTGGCCTCTGAAATTCCCAGAATGCCTGATTTAAGAAAAGGGATACGTCCAGAGGATCCAAAAGAATGAAAGTTCAGATTGAATCGTATTTTTCCAATATAATTTTCCTTTGTATGCAGTACCCGTGTGTCCTCTTGAAAGAAGGTTTTAGTTGACCATAGATAGTAGGAAAACAGTACCCCTGAATTAATCTTGGGCTCTTCCCTCCCTGGTATTTTCTTACTTTTCCACCAGCAAAAATATTACCCTGATTACTAAATACCGTATAACAACTCATAACTCAATAGCAACAGAAATGTTATCATTATATACAATGTCCACTGAGGAAATGCAGACTTCTTAATGAGGCTAAACAAGATATCAAAACAGATGAAGGCTATTTTGTACATGCAGAAATCCACTGTAATAACCATATAATGATTCACATTCCTGTGTAATTTCAGATATTAAATTCAGGCAAGCAGAATTCTGAAACAGTCAAGTGAATGCTTGTGAACAGGTTTCATTAAACAAAAATGAAATATAAGGAGAAAGCCAGATGCCTAGAAGATATTTGATTATCCTAAAAGCTTGTGAGTACACTTTTCCATGAATTAAACTTTGCTGTGTTTTAGGAGTGGTAACTTGAAACAGATCACTTATTGCCCAAACTGTTTCTTTAAAATCAGTAGTGGACACTCATTACAGCCAATGAAAACACACTGTGATTAACCCTGAATATTTCTGAGTTTCTCTGTATGTGGTTTATTACTTGGCTGAATAAAAATAAAAATATACTGTGCCATTATTTGTTCTAAAAATACATTGATAATTTTGGTGGTAGTATAAACAAAACAAAATAGGTTTGTTGTCAAGACAGTTGACATAATCTTGAAAAAAAAGAGTTTATTCCTTCAGTTTATGTGAGGGGACAGACAAAGAAACCTCCTACATCCCTGCCTGCGAGACTGGGATAATAATGTTCATGTCTTCCTATTTTCTGTCTCTCTTGTCTATTGAGATTGTAAACTTCCAAGATAAAACTTGTTTCTTTTGGATGGTAGAATGAAACAGATAAAGATTATATTGTTAGAATAAATATCCTTTAAATGCTTTAAGTTGAAGAGGCATTTAAAAAGTGCAGCTGTACTAAATCGAATTTCTTCAGTTACTAAAATTATGTTGGACATCCTGTGAAAGCAACTTTATCCAGGAGTAAGTAATTTCTACTTGTGGTCCTGGCATTCCAAGTTTATAATCTCTACAATCAGGGTCACTGGGATCCCATGTATTATTTAGAACCTCTGGAGAAAATCAAGTAGCATTGAAAAGTTAGAACAATTTTCACAAACTCAATTTCCATAGCGTTAAATCTCGTAATCTACAAAAACCTTCCTCAGATACTTCCTCTGTACATTTTTCTTGTTAGGGAAGTTAAAATTTATTGACAGTTCAATGACTTTGACTTAGGCAAACTTAAATAAAGGTGGCAGGAGGTTAAAAGGAAGTATCATGTCCCAAAGCCAAAAAAAGACCCAAGCTGAAGTTTTAATCACACAGTTTTAAAAAGTGAAACAGGTGCTGCAGCTGAGTTGGGGCCAGACACTAATGCCAAATGGACAAAATGTGAAATGTTACAACCGAGTGTAATTCAGCAGAGGAAGTCACAGATCTGAAATTTACCTTCAGTATAAGTGTAAAGGAAAGGAGAGAAAAATAAACCATGTAGAGCCAAAAACTCACTGTACCTCACAGCATGATATCCTGGCTTGGCAGGAGATCAAAAATACAAGTAATATTCATTCTGTGCATTGCCTTAACATAATCCCTGCTATGGTTAACTTTATCTTGCTTAGATCACTACTAAGAGAATGCATTAAAGCCTGATGGCATTTCCATGTAACTTCATGCACGCTTGGCTTGAACAATATGGTAGTTAAGTTATCCTTCTTTAATGCTATTTGTGGTATTTTGGGCCAAAAAAGAATTCTTCTGAACTGCTCAGCCAGACCCACAAAGATGGGGGCTTTGTCTGAGACTTCTGCTACATTAAGGACTGCAGATATCCCTGCTTGTGGAGGTCAGTGTTTGCTTCATTCCTGAGTTCCATTACGAGTCAAGTCTATGAAGAATGAGGTATTGAAAGCAGATTTTAAATCTAATTGAGCATAAAAGGTTTGCCAATTTTCAAGACCGAGCTGAATCATATGAAATTCAACACCCACTAAATATTATTTCTCTCAACAGGCTGCAGGAGACAGTTTTAATGATTTTAGTTCTTAGACTGAGCCAGCAGATACCCAGAAAAGATCAGTATAATTGCTATTTCTAATTTAACATATTTTAAATTATTTCAAATATTAAAATGTCTTTCACGTTGACGACCAGGGGATACAAGGCACAGGGAAGTTAAAAAATGAGATCCCCTTTGTGAACTTGAGAAACTCCTGTCAGCATCACCAAGGCTGGTTACTGAATATTAGTCACCCAAAGACAAGAATCCAGAGAGATTTTCAGATTCATCACTGCTATCTAATGGTTGGCAGAAGGGAAGCTGGTAAGAACTGAGTAAGTTTCTATCCAGGAGTATTAAGGCTTTAAAAATGCCTAGTTCCAGCTTTGTGGCTTGCTGAGGTTGGCCCTAGGCAGCACAGGATGCATTAAGTCCTTGTCCATAATCTGAGTCTTTTCTGGGAGCCTAGAGCCAGACAGGCTGAATTCCCTTGGAATATGACTTAAGTCCACCAGGAAATTGTGCTAGTCATGCTGTGTGTATGAGGGCAGGTTTTAATTAACTGGAAAGTCTAAGATTCGAGATGTTCTGATTTTTTGAGTCACTTCTGCTCATAACTTAATGCATCAGCTTGGTAATATCAATATTTAACAAGCAACATGCCTATCATTCTGGGCAGAGTGAAAATGGGCAGGATTCTGAATTTCTCATGCCTATTGTATGTGGGAAATATATTAGAACTCATCTTTTCGCTTATGGCTCAAGAATTGTATACTCTCCTCAGCACTCGGTATTTCACTTAGCAAAGGACAGCACTTTATAACTATTAAATGCACTGCCTTAGGGATGTGGTAACCCATTGACTTGACAAGTCTTTTAAAAAATGCTGTAGTCAAACAGCAAGGCAGGATACATAGGATTTATCTGATAAGCTGAAAAGTCCCTAATGACCCCAAACACTTCAGGCAACACTAAGTATAAAAGTCATTTTGATGAACCTGCAAATCACATATAAATCAGGAGAGAATTTTTGTGTCCAAATATTTTTAAAGGCATATATTTCCACTGTGTCTTCTTTTTTTGCCCTCTACAATTCCCTTGACGTGAAAATATAAGAAAACATTGTGTTAACTGATCTGAATTAAACATTTTTTTTCACTTTGGTTCCCTACCTCCTTTTTTATGGCTTCAATAGGAAAAAGGCAGCTATCACTCATTTTTCTTTTCAATGTCTTACAATGGGACATTTTTTTTCTGGGATAACTTTAAATTAGAAAGGGGTAGACAAAGAGGATGCTTTCCTACATCACCGTGTCAATGTGGTCTGTGCTGAGGATAATTCTGGCTATTTGCTACATGTAGAAGTGACAGGAGTAAGCGACACACTCTGTTCAGGGTGCCAGTCTGCTATTCCAACAATATTCTGTAATTAATGTTGAGTGAGCAATAAAGAAAGACCCAAGAGAAAGGCAAATCTGCTTGTTTTCTTTTCATTATGGATGACTATGCAAGAGGAAACCGGGAATATTCTGACAGTGCAGCTAAGATCTGGAAACTGTACATCTGTTTTGATCATTTGGATCCCAGCATTCATAAAGATGAGCAGTTTATTACGCTCAGTGCCATTTGTCAATACATCTTTCCCTATTTGTCCCTGCTGAGATTGTGGCTTCTACAAAGTTAACAGCTGGCACTAGCACTGACAGCCCAGGGCCAATTTATGGAACTCAGCTGGTAAAATACTGACCACTTCTGACACAAAAGAATGTCACTCTCCAAGCCATCCAACTCGCTGCCCTTCTGCTGCCTCCTCTCCTCCTTTTGGCAGGAGCCACCGCAGTGATTGCTGCCTGCCAGGGCTCCCATCTCCAGCAAAACAGCAACACTCCCACCCTTCCCACGAGCTTTGAGGCTCTTTGCCACTCACCCCCCTAGTTTTCCTTCTGGCAGATGGTCTGCTGCATCTCAGCTGAATTTTGTGCCCTGCCTGCACCATCCTGACACTGAAATTGCCCACTTAAAATGCAGTGGGTTGGATCGTTTGGAGGTGCTGGGAACAAACATCCTCCTCCCTCCCGGCCTTAAGAATTGCTTATTAAATTCCAGACTTTTCCTGCTAAAGGAACCTGTTTTACGACTGAAAACAGAATGTTATGCTTAAGAATACATTTTTTTTTCTTAGTTGAGCAAGCTTAAAACTACTGACAGGCTCCCTCCTTTTTGCCCCCACCCATCCCCATGAGTGGAATCTTACTCAGTGCAACTGAGACTTTGTATCAGGGGTGAAAAGATCCTCTTTCCTGCCCCTATAGCCAGACTGACAGACCTGGGGACACCTCATACTCCAGTTTGACTGACTGTGGGGAGCTGCTGCACAGACTTACTGCATTTTACAATTGGCCCTGCTGTGAGGGTCACACAACTGCGTTGTTGCCATGTAGAGTATTAAAGGTCTGCGTGCTGGTGGATTTTACTGTGGTGATAGACCCACAGTTGTGCCTATCCTGGTCCTTCCACCCTTCCTGGGTAGAAATTGTAACCTGCTATGCTCCACCTTCTGTGTCCTTGTTTTATACCTCAGCATCTTGTGCTTTTAGATTCTTAACACATCACTTGTTGGCACACAAAAGCAAACAAGGCACATCACATGCCCCTGGCTGGCACAGTTTGTATTTTCTGTCCCCTCATTCCAGCTGGAGCTGTGTGCATAAAATAACCAGATCTCAGGGTTAGTCAAAGTCTACAGGTTGGATTTTTTTTTTTTTATTTAAAGCCTACAGTTCTTTTATTAGGTGAAATCAGAGTCCCAGTGAAGTAAACCAGAACAGTTTCAACTAAAAGTACTAGAAAATACTTGTGGGCCCCATGCCTAGCATGGTGCTACATAATCTCTCTTTGGAATGGAGTTTTACTTGTTCTTATCACTGCCAAGACAAAGAAAGGACAAAATTAAGTACAAATATGGCTTCAGTTTAAAATTACCTGTATTGTCTGATTTGGTCAACGTCATCTCCTTAAAGGAAGGATCAGATCTAAGCAACTAATTAATACTTGAGAATAAGTAATCTCCAGCTGTCACTGACACATCTGAACTAAACAGAAAAGAGTTAAAACACCTACATAGCTACTACCAACATGTGCTGCTTTCACTGCTTGTTGAGAATGTCCACACAAGAATTCACAAGTCAAGCTCTCAGGCCATTCCCTCCAGTTCCTTCTCCTTAGTGTACTATGAACCTTCAAGCAAACAGGGCACAAAGAGACATAACTCCTCCCATCACAAAAACGTTTCATATTTGCACTTCACTGCAGGAGATAAAACTTTCTGTAAGGTACTGGAAAATGGCATTGCTCCTGCAGAGGATGTTTCTGTTAGTCCTCTTACTGCTGGGGAAGGAAAGAGCTCTTACAAGGCTGGTGGGACCTGAATGTCCTGTTTGTTCCTTGAGGATCCCAGTTCTGTGAGGGATTCTCAATAGAATGATGCTTGTGACAGCTTTGCTGCAACGGTTTCACAAGTTCAACTGCTCAGTAAATAACTCTCTGGAGCCACAACAGTGTTCAGAAAAACTCTACATGTTTGCAACTGGTAAGTAGTGCAGCCATTCTGAATAGATTTTAGAAGATGAAGGTCTTGCTTGGGTAGATAAGAAAGAGTCATTTTACTGGGAAATTGTGTAAATTATACAAGATATTATTTTTCCTAAAATGCTACTCTCTATAGTTAAACCTATCAAATGCCTCAAAGTGGTGAGATGTGCAAGTAAGGCCTTCTGTGCAAGAGAACACAGATTGTATTTACAAATACAATCTACAGATAATATTTTGCAGAATTGCATTGCAGGCAGCCTGTGGGCACTTCATTTATATGGATTGTTTTACTTCTGTTACTTGAACACTGTGTCACCAAGAAGGAAGGATTTGCTTTGCTCCAATGAGGTACATTATAAAAAAGAATATCTCACTACCCTCATAGAGAGGAAAATCAAGAACTGAAGTTAGTCTAATTTGTACCACTAATAGTTTGAATTTTCCCCTTAAGTCTCTACAGAAGCTGAAGGGATTCTGGAGAGACAGCACAGAGGTGTCATCAGAGCTGTGCTGGGAACATGAACAGTCCATAACAACATAGTTTTACTCCTACAGCAGGTAGGAGCACATACAAAGGGGCCAGTAGCTCGTGCAGGTTACACTGCCCATGGTGTTCAGCCTGCACTAGCAGAGGTGACATTGCACAGAGACATCTCGAAGTAAAAACCAGGAACACCACCCTACTAATCGTCAACCCAGAGTCCAGGTTTCCAACCACATCCAACAAGCATCTATAACTCACAGTTTAGGTCTCCTACTAAACACACCTAAAGCTTATTTTACACAGATGCTGTTGCTGCAGCTTGAAATCTATGAAACTTGTGTGAAGTTAAGCCTGTTGAAACCTTAAAATTGACTTCCAAAACTGAGCAATCCAATCACAAAGCAAATGTGTATGCAAGTCTCAGGTGAAATATGACAGCCTTACTTTCTAGGCTTCACAGAGAGATCAGTCCATCAGTGATAATTAGCTTGGGTTAATTCCAGTAGCACTTGGATTGTAAGGGAAAGCAAATTGCTAATTGAAAGCTGAAACTGGATATAGGCATCAGCAATGCAGTCTTTCTGAATGCCTCCTGAAGATGAGAATAAAGTAATGTGTTAATCTATATGAAAACAAAAGAAACCTTTATTAGTGTTCCTTTCAGCAGTCGCTGCGTGACACCACTGTTGCATATGAATGACTGGATAAAGCTGCTTAATACAGCAGGACTAGATTCTGGCCCTGTAAACAAATTCCAATCTCAAGCCCAACACTCTGGAAGTTGGCTATTTTACACCTTTCATTATTTGTTACCATACAAGTGATAAAGAGCAGAGGTGTCTGATATTTTTTTTTTTCAATATTTTAAAAACTACTGAAGAAAAATTTCAGAGCTCTCCTCACCGTTGCTGCTCATCCGTCCCCTTCATTTGGCTTATGAACTGCCAGCAGAAGGTTTGGCAATGCAAATTTTTAGTGGCATGCAGCCTCACCACAGGTAGCTACAGAAACAAACAGGTAGAGTGCTTTTCACAGCAGCATTTCTGAAATTATTGAGATAAAAATTTAGTGACATAAGAATTCAGGCGCAGAATCCAAACAGCCTGTTCCCTCATTATTGTTGTTATTCAAGTGAGCAGTCCTACAGGGAGCAAGGAAAGTTCCCCACTATCCAGCACTGTGGTTGTGTTTAGGTGCCCTTGGATCTCACTGCCCTACCTGGAATTAGTGGGCACTGAGCAAAGGGCCACCAAACGCAGCCCTTGCCATCCTCTGGTACAGGTGCTAAACAACCCACTTCACTTCTGCCTTCTCTGGCAGACGCTGGGCAGATATGTACATGTGGAGCATGACACTGCACATACAATTTTGCTGTGGGGAAGGGAGAGCAAACCATTTGTGACAGATGGTAGTCGTGCTGCTTAATGCAATACTGGGAGACACTTAGTTACACACACTTAAGATACAGTGACGGAAACAGCATATGGACCGAAATAGAATACAAGAGGCATTAAGCTTAAAACTTGAAGCTTTTCCTTTGAAATGGTCTTGTTTTACCAGAGACATTTACTAAAGGCAAAAACATTGGCTGCACTGAGCAGAAAAATGATTTGGTAATCTAGGGGGAAAAAAAAAGGATTCTGACACATACTTTCAAGGCAAAAGTGTACAGCCAGCCTTCAGATTTTTCATGCTGCTCTACACTCCTGATACATCTCCTGAGCTATTTTTTAAATGTATGTACATCTTAAGGTCTAAGATCTAACATGAATAATAACTGAAATGATACATAATTAAACATTTTGCACATCAATGTGTGATATTGATGGTTTAAATATTTCATGACTAATATGTTCAGTTAGGTTTAAGCCAAGCTACTGAGTTATTTCTCCCTCACCTCCACTGCCCTACATCAGAGAGTATTGATATAGCTTTCACCACAAGTTGAAAAGAAGATTTCAAATCTACTTCCTGGAAGGGTAGTTAAATAATTACTGTCATGCTGGCAAAAAGAACACTCAGATCATAAAGGATAAGGGAAAGGCATCATTTTCTACCAGGACGTAATCCACAGCATCCTCTCTTGTGCTCAGTTTTCAACAGTATGAATGCTGGTGATAGAGTTCTTCATTTCCAGGACTAGTAGCCCAGGGTACCAGCCCTCAGAGCTCCTGGATGTGTATCCTATATGTCATAAAACATGGTGCCTTCTGTAATGCCAGCATTTATTTGAACCCATTTACTGCACTCGGGTTAGTCATGTCAGGTTCAAGGCCTCCAGCTTGAATAAATCAGTGGTTCAATGTGTTGCCTCTGTATTGCTCTGCTGGCTGAGGCTAAGTTACTAGATAGAGAATTGCTCCTTAGGCTCAGTGAGTGAGATCTTTATTTTTAGTGCTGAGGACGAGAGGATCTGTCCTTGCTGATGACTCATGTCTGAAGGTTCTTACATTTGCAGCCTGTCAGAGGATGTGCTACACATGAAGAGTAGGAAAAAAAGTCCAGTGACAGCAAAACTCCTCTTTAGGTTGCCTGACTTTTTTTGCTCTACTCAATGAAACTTTTGCCAGCATTTTCTATTGGCTTTATTTCCTCTCAAGCTGCATTTTCCATTACCTTTAAACTTGTAGTGCACTTTGAGGCATCACTCTGGAATGCCTTTTGAACTATCATGTTTATTAAACTTCAGTCAAAAGGCCTTATTCACAGATGGAAGTACTTCCCCTTCTCTTTTTCTTTTCCCAGTTTCCTCCTATAAAAGTGCCAGCCCTAAGAACATAGACAAGAGCTTCTCTTACTATCTTTTAAAGTAGAGTAAGATGTACAATATAGAGACATGTTACCCCTACTACAGTACAGAAAGTGCTGAAGGCCAAACCTCAACATCACTTGCATCTCTACAACCCTCTTGAGAACCTTGGCATAAGGCAGACTGTGGGGAAGAAAAAGTTATACCCTGAGAGAGCTAAGAAAGCAACAAAAGCCATGAAGAACAGTAACATCACAGTTTGACAAAAGTTTATATTCAGGATTGGTATTCATAGTCAGGTTACTAATCCCAGGGTTTTTGAAGACGTTTGAAGGAGGGAGGTACCTAATTCCTTTGGACAATAGGATTGAGTCCCCTGGTTGATAGTTTTAATTAGCATGTCACCTGAAACACCCACAAGGCCAAAAAAAAAGGAAAACATCACACAGGCATTCTTAGCATTAGTTATGGAAATATGGATATTCCAAAGGGATTAACTGGTCTGTGATCTGTTGCCATAGCCAGTATCATACACACTGTGCACTGTGCTGAGTGTGCTGTCCACTGGTGACCATAAATATCTGTTGTAATAAGGGAGATACAGTCAGTTACAAAGCTGGGATAGCAATAGAAGGGCACATTCACTGAAAAAAAAAATCAATTTTAATTAGGAAGACAATTATATTTTCTCCCAAAGGTTGCCAAGGTCTCAAGATTTATCTTTAAGGTGATGGAGAAGTAATCTTTTGCCATTCTGTATCTACTGCGTAGCATTGAACTGTGGAACTATGTCAGGTCCAAGGAAAGACCATGAGGTCCTTCAAGGTCTTATAACCCAAGGCAATAAAAATCCCTGGCACATCATTAGCCTGTCCACTGCAACAGCAGGTTATGATTACATCCTTTGATTTCTCCAAGCAAAGGTTTGTTCAGCTAATTTTCAAACTATGTAGCAGTGGCTGGGCCTATATTGCTGCCTTCATTCCTACTGAAAGCTGAGTTTTGTGCAAGTAGATGACTCCAAGTTAGCTACCATCTTCCCTTAAAATAGGCACAAACTATAAAAGCTCTCAAATTGGAGACCAGCTGCCTGGTCACTGCCAGTTACTTTGAGGTTTTTATTAAGGAAATTTGTTCCAGTAGCTGTGAAAAGAAGCTATCCAGGTATTTGTGAAGCAGCAGCCAATTGCTGCCAAGCTTTTCCATTGTAATGAGGAAAAGTCTGCAGCTGAAATGGACAATAGGTCCTCACTGAATGTTTCTGGATGTCGAGATTGCTCTTCCTCTACTGCCACTTCCTGTTCCTCTGCTCTAAGTTTCTTCTCTCTGCTCCTCCATGATCTCTCACTTTGTTTCTCAGACAAAATGTCAGCAGCTACCGTAGCCTTGTGCCTCTTCAAATTGTTCCCTCCACACTTACCTTTGTCAGGGTAACCCTCTAGAGTTGCTCTGTCAGCTTAATAAGGTAGTCTGCAAAGAGCAGCCAGTCTCAATTTCCTTTCTCCTTCTTGACTTCTTGCAAGTAAAATACCCTGTAAATAACTACCAAAGCTGCACCAGTGAGTTCAGGATCATCTGGTACATTCTCATCCTTGACCCTTTGCCAGCTAAGGTTTACCCTCTGTGAGCTTGCCAGGGCAGAACTGTCTCTATTAGATGTGTGTGAGCACAGTACATCACATCCCTGGTGCAAGAGGCTTTTGCCTTGTGATGCCCACTCTGTCTAATAAGGGAAAGAACACAAATTCCAGGAAACTACTGAAAAATCATAATTGGCTAGAGACTCATCAATCCACTTCGATGAACACCACCATTTGTAATAAAAAAATATGAGCACTGGATCTTCTCAAGCACTACTGCAAAAAGATCTGTCAAACTACTGCCAACATTCACATCTTCCTCTTCTCTCTACAATGGATTTCTATTACAGACTTCAAACATACTCTGCTCTGAAAACACCCCATTGATGTCAAGATGTCTTCAGCATATAAAACAAGCGCAGGGTACATAAGAGAGAGGCACAGCATGGCTCTGGAGTTTTGCATATTCTTGCAGCAGTGTTCTACTTTCTGAGACGTTGGAATTGCCAACGAGTGGCCCAAATCTGCAGGACCTTCCAGGGTGATCAATCTGCAATTTCTACATGTCTTATTTTCTCGCTGAAATATGTCCTATTATATATTGCCATGGTGATACCGCTGTGGTTTTGTTTCAAATTGCAGTCAAATCAAAGAAGAATGCTTCTGAAACAATAAAATATTCCTGGGGCTTTTTAACACCACAGCAATTTTAAGCTGTGCAATGCATACTATTCTATAAACTCATCTCCCAAAATAGTGAAAACCTTCTTGTTCAGCTGTCATGAACCTGATCCTGAAATGTGCAAACTATTAGCATTTGATGAGGGCTGAAAACTCCTTGCTTTCACTAATGTAGCTGTAGTGGTTCAGCACCCCACACTCTGTGATCTGTGTTTATCAGACCTAAAGGTCCAACCCCAAACAGAATTACTGGTAACTGTGAACAGCACCTTTGGTTAGCTTCAAACCCAATGCTCTTCAATAGGTATAGTGCAGGCATTGGAATAAGTGCAGAACATACTGATATTGATTAAATATATTCAAGGGATTAATATCAGTCTGAATTTTATCAAACTACAAAACAAAGCTCAGAAATGAGACTAAAAATACCAGAGTTGTGTTTCTCTCTACCTTGGAGTGTCAAAAGTGGTGTGAAAGTTGTGAAAGTAAACCCATGGAGGCAACTCAGACTTTGGAGGGACATTTAGAAATTAATTTCAGTTGTAAATAAGAAACTTGCTTTTTCTTTTCTGTAGAACACTAGAACAAGCCTTTTTTAAATAGTGTTTTATCCTTATAAATGCTGGAAAGCTTTCTGATTAAATGCGATTGCATTCAGGGATTTTTATTATGCGATTTCAACAAACAAACTTGAGAGTAAGACTCAATTTAATTTCAGGAAGCAATGAGACAGGGTAAATTTAATAGGAACATATTGTTCCAGGCATGCTCTATGCCAGCCTGCAGACCTTGAGCAAAGCCAGCCATCTGAGAGCAGCAGGGGAGAGAATGAGAGAGACAGAGGGAGGTAAAGACTGAGAAGGAGGGGGAGGACAGCACAGAGAAAGAGACAGATAAGAGAGGAAAGTTCCTGTCAGACTTTTCTGTGATGAGAGAGAGGAGTTGAGCACTGTGGGAGAAAGAGATATGAGGGAGACTCTGAGCTGACTGTGTGTAAAATAAAAAACAGTACATAGAGCACAAGTCCAAGGTGCTATGCAACTTTCACAAAGTCAATGGAAAGACTCCTCTAATTTCTCTGGTGGCATTGCTCAAGCTGTCAGTAAACAAAAAACAGTCCCTGTCCCTCTCTTCTCCCCATCAATAGGACAGTAGGAAGGGGCTGTGGAACACAGAATGACACCACCTGATCCTCGCTAATCCAGGTCATCAGGTGACAGTGAGGGGGTTCCCCTGGAATTAAACAGAGGTTGCTTTTAAACACCTGTGCTCCCTGTGCCATCCTGGCCCCAATGGGGCAGTGGGAGGGGACATGACAGGGTAGGACTGAGCAGAGCTAACCCTCAACATTTCCTGCAGTAGGTTGTAAGATTTCAAGGTCTTTGAACAGCACAAGCTCTTTTAGGAGCTTTTCAGCAGCTTCTAGTGACAAGAAGAAAATACAAACACCCCTAAGACCTTTTAGGGGAGACACCAGCTTGTAAAAAGAGCTCCAGCACCTCAGCTAACAAACTTCTTACTGTTCTTTTGTCCTTCCTCCCTCTAGCTCCTGTCTTCTGTTCATTTTGTTTATTGAACCAGATTGTAAGAACTCTGGAACAAAACCTGTGACATTAAAAATATGCCTTATGCGTGTTTGGTTTTAAAAACACTGCTAATGAGAATAATGAGTAGAAAGAATTCACTCTACTGATTCTCAAAACTGAGTTGAAACCTCTGGGATGCAAAATGTTCTGATATACAGACATAGGATGGGAATGAATTTTACCAGGTGTACACCAGCTAAACATCTGTAAATATAGGTTAGTAAAGCCATATATAAACTGAATTTCTGAGCATAAGAAAGGGCTCTGTGCTTAGTGGAGCCAAGCTTTGTGTCTATATAACCAGTGTGGGGATAATTTGTAAGAAAATGTGGAGGCAGGATCTCTTCACATCAAATCTTAGCTCTCACAACATCTCTACATGTGAACTTTGGCAGATGATTTAAATTTAAGATATGCTGCTTCTAGCCATACTCTTGTTTATTATTCCAGTTGTCCAAATCCAACACTTAGCAAGGTTATAGAGCCCTCTCTTGCTCAGAAATTGTTTTGGTAAAAGGCTTGCACTAAAATCTAATTTCTTCTGAGAATGGTGAAGATCCATCAACTATTATAATTAAAGTAGCAAATTTATAAACAATACAATCTTTAAATTTATGCTTATTTAACTGGCAGGGCATTTCAGGCAGTTTTAGATGCTTTTGAAAATCCCTTTTTCAAGCAAGGGAATTTTCAATGCAGAACTGGCTCTCTATTAACATGTTCTCAGTCTCTATGTGGTTATCCTATGATGTACAGTGATTTATGAACACAGATAGGATTAAGTCTGACCTTGTGAAAACCAGCAACTTCCCTGTTCCCTTTCTCCTCACCTGAATAACTTACTGGACCCCTTAAACAAATTAAAGAAATAAGTAAGAGTGACTGGAAACACTGCTGGACTATTTAAGTAAGCCTCAGAGAACTACCCTGGATAATTTATTCTTGTGAGAAACATAATGATCACCCAACAAGTTTGGTTAGGAAGGTGGTTTATCAGGCCACCTTGATATACTAGGGCAAAAAAATACACAGAACATCTACTGATGATGGATTGCAAGATATATTAATACAGAAAAGGATTGAGATTTACTTTCAATAGTAGATTAAGGTGCTCCAATGCAGCCAAGACTGGTTCTTTTAAAACAACAGGGACCAAATTTCTTCTAGATAAGGACTTAATTTTTATTGAAAACCTACCACCTTCAAACTGCTCGAAAGTTGAAGCACTATAAAACTGTCAAATAACACCATTATTAAAAGCTTTATTTGACAAATCTTCCACTGCTGGGATAACTTGTGTGTTTGCCTTCTCTCTCACATGAAATAAAATCATTCACTTATGCAAACTGCTGACAGGAACGGAAACAAATGGGGTTCTCAGCACAGGGTGAAACACACTATCCCCTTTCTGCAGCTTAATGGAAACCAGAGTTATTCATAAATCATAAGGCACTCAGACCAGAGAGCTGCTCCACTGCTTGTTGCACAGTACTTTGGGAAATGTTTGGGATGGACTCGCAGGAGGCTCTGTCTGGTGTTCTGGAGTAGGTGGTGATTTTTCAGGAGCAGCTACAGGGATAAAGCATCTGCATGAAACTGTTCAAGGGGAACAAAAGCGACTGAACAATATCTGACAACCAAACGTAGGATTTATTTTAACCTCGTAATAATGAGGTGTTAGTAGCTCTGCTAGATGGTTTGATAGTTTGCCTTTTATATGTGACCAGTGACCTTTTGCCAGCTCTTGCTATTGATTCATAGATTTTTAAGGCAAATAAGGACCTTTACACTTTTCTAGGCTGACCTCCAAATTAACATAAGCTTCTGTGAGCTTTCTCTTATGAGCCTCACCTTAGAGCATTCTGGTACAAGCAGCTGAGTCATAAATACCTAAGAGTATCCCTCCCATTTAGGAAAGATTAAGTTGCAAGTGGGTCACAAGTATTTAAGATTTATCAGCTTCAAACACCTTTGAAATACTCCTAAATATCAGGAATCTCTACAGCTGGAAATGCCTGGGAAGGTTTCTTTTTGCTTCCCTTTTTACCTAAAGCCTTTAAATAAATAAAGAATAAGTTAAGATTCCTAGACAACGCTCCAGAAAAACTGCAGGATTTGCCTTATTAGGTAAGTAGGCAAATTCCTTTCTTGGGAGACCTCCCCAAACACCACATTTTCCAGTACACACTTGGATAAGAGAGTTGTCTCCATTAGTGATTGATGTTGGACTGGGACAGCCCTCAGGGAATGTGAAAGATCCTGGTGATTCCTAAGTAGCCACAGTTAAATTCCTCGTGGTGAGGTGTGTATCTGTGAGCTGGGGCAGTGAGAAACAAGGTACCGCACTGGGCTCTGAGGAGTCTCCAACCTCAACAGGCAAAGTGAGAGCAGAGGAAATACAGACTTCCTCAGATCAGGCTGTATTTTGAGTGAGATTTAACAGAGAATTCGAATTAGCAAGGTTAGAGAAACAAACCAAAATTATTTTTCTCTGTCGCTGCACAAAGACCAAGAAAAAATTACCAATACAGAGTAGAGGGGGATCTGAGCTGAATCACACTCAGAGAAGTGAGGCTTGAAGTCCAGCTGAGCTGCTGCGAGAGCACGAAAACTCTAACACACCTTCTGTAATGATTTCTGTCAATCAGAGCAGAAAGTCCTGCTTGAAGTTAATGTTCCCTGAATATTTTCCCCATCTATTTTAAACTGTGAAGCCTGGACCACTCCTTGGAGATCTGGGAAACATTCTGCTTATCAAAAACGTTATTGGGCACAAGTAATAAAACATTGGCAATAATAAAGTTACATTTTCAGGACCCCGGGATAAACTAATGGTATCTCACAAATCTTTGCCATGTTCCACTGCTGCATCACAGACAGTCATTTTCATTGTCTAATATCACGAGTTTTAATTCATAACTGTTTACTTTCTTACCAAATAGCCTCTTTGTTTTTTTTTCCTTTTTGTGACATGCTGTTCTGGTTCTGGCTGTACAGGATTAGCTGCAATGTCTATAAGCAATTGGTTATCTAAATTTTATTTTTGCTCTGTACTGCATCTCTAAATAAAAACTGAGTTGCTTTCCATTTGCTCTAGGTTTAGTGGCTCCTGCAGCTTTGATAATATAAATTACATCTCAGCCCAGAAGATATTTTGGGGGTTGATTAGCAGGGAATTATGGACATGCTTGTAAATGCTGTCCACCCATGAAAGCAAGAGAGCTTGTGAGATAGTCTATAGTGTTTCCAGCATGATCAGAAAGGTTAAAGTATGATGATGGGCAGCTTAAAACACACTTCTCTGCAGTGTTTCATGAAATAACCTACATCCCTGCTCTTCTCCTTTCTGACAAACCTTTGCTTCCCCTAAGCTTCAATTCTCTTCCTCAGAATTTGCTAACACAACTTCTGTTCCAGGAACAGTTTCACTATAATACAAGTGGTTACTTCCCTTTTAATATCATTTATTAACGTTGTTGAAGGGCAATTCGTGGGATGGACTGTCTGATTTGTAAGTTTGACCAAAAAAGGGAACATCACTAAAGTAAAAACTCAGGAGGTCTATTACACTTGTCCTAATAAAAGTATACAAAAATCTTATTTTTAAAGTTACAATAACATTTGGAAGCACCAGCTGAAATCAACCCCTATATGACAGATATGCTGTAGGTGTCCTACTGTCTCTCAAATGGTGCACAAATTACAGGAGAAAATACAAAGGGTAAAACTCAGTGTGGGGAAAAAAGGAAAACTCAGATGCAAAAGGTTGAAACAACTAGTCAAAAGACCAAGGTAGAGAAGGTAGAACTTGTCAGTCATATTTCAATATCTATTTCTAATTTAAAAAATGACAATATCTATGTATGTAAATGTCCTATAAATATTTCTGTCTGGAGATACACAATATTGGTATTTCCTTTTTCTTCTTATCTACTAAGTGTATAAATGCTATTTATCTGTGATTTGCCTCTCAGCAAAATAAGAAAGCAACACCTACATACCAAAGAGCTGATAACAAAAATTTGCACTTCTGTGTAAACATATTTACACAGACTTGTATTTATACAGATCAAGCATCACAGACCTCTTGGGGAATTCCAACTGATTCTGTATTTTATACATTGTTTTTCATCACAAGGAAAGCAGAATATGTTTCCCCTGAATCCCTCCCTGCTTTTCCAGTCAGGATTTTATGCTGTTGCTTCCCTGTCTGCATCGTACAGACTCTAACACCTGGATAATGAAGTGATTCAAACCATTCCTACATGAGCCAATGCTTGTTTGGCTCTCATGTTTGTAGCTACACTGAGAGCTCCACCGGAGAAAAGCACTTACAGTTGCCACATTTTAAGCCCCGTGTCATCTACACTTACTCACAGCAGGCTGAATTGAGGTAGCACTGCCAGCACTAATGGCCCATCTCCGAGAGCTCCTCTCACTGCTGGTACCCCTGGAACTGCCATACTGTTAACAAGGATAAGAGTTTTGAGGGCATGCACAGAATTTTGCCAGCTAGATAAAGCTTTACTGAAGATTTTCACCCCTTGTGTGCCCTCGTGTTGATTTTGAGAGAGAACGTCAACTGTTTGTGTTCAGTGCTGTGCCTGAGGATTTGAGTCCAACAACACTCCTGCCTCTGTGCTTGGACTGCTAAGCCACCAGCTTCTACCAAAGAACAAAGAAAATGAATATGATGGAGATACTCAGCAGGTCAGCAATATCTTTGAAGAGAGGGATTTGACTCAGACATTAATCAGTGTATAATTGCTTACGTAGCATGCCTTTCTTCACTATTAATGATTTAACACGATGATTTACCAAGGCACTGAGAGAATGCCTGGATGGAGGAAGAAAAAGCATAGAAATATAGCCTGTGGTATTCCCTGCCAGAGAATGAATCTACCCATGCAGGAGTGTCAAATTGATAATGAAAGATAAAATGTATGGTGAGCCCAAGAGAGTACTTTACATATTGCTGTGAATAATGCTGCTGCTCTCTGTCCATTAGACTGGATCAGCTTCTTGCAGACACAGACAAAAAAAATATGGTGACTCCATTCACAGAAATTGTTATTCATCCAGGACACCATTTCCAACCAGCAATTTCTTATCTAGACTTGTGCTAGTGAAAAAAAGTAATCAACTCAAATGCCTGGTGAAAATAAGACTTGGATATACCAAGATTTCCTCTCTTAATATTAGCATCAGAATGCTAACTACTGCCCTTCCTAGAAATTGCTCTGTTGCTGGTTACTCTGAAAGATCTGATGAAAGAAATTTTCCATTTAAATAGGAAATTTTTATCTCTTTAGGCTATTTAAACCTATAACACTGTTTTTCAGGTGTTTTCTTGGGCATCTGTGGATTATTTGTAAGGATCCATAAAAGCAAACCAAAAAACTCAAGCCTACTATCAGTAGATTTCAATTTGCTTACAGGAGTGTGGTTCTCCAGACTATGAACTTCATACACTAAAAATGTTTTAAAAAAACCTTTGATCTAGAAAAACACCATGTACAAAATATACTGTTAAATCTGCTGGTTCCCAACTTAATAGTGGGATAGTTTGTTGTCTTCTGGGATTAAAGCATGTGAACTATCAATTAGCATCCCAAAATGCTGTGGAAAAACTCAAAAATATATATTTAGTGAAAGCTGTAAGAAGAGAAAGATTTGTAAGATTTATTATTTGGATTAAGATAGAATTCTAAATCTCCGAAAATCTGCCCTCATTTGACATTAGAATCATATTGAAAATAACAATGTTCCATAACAGTATGAATTTTTCTGTCACAAGCAACATAATACCATCTGAACAGGAGCAGGAATATTATTCAATGTTGTTAGTGAGTGAAACAGAATTCACTCTGTCTTATATTTGCATAGAATCAAATGTATTTACCCTGGTCACAAGATCTGTGCTCCCATAATGCACATCAAACTTGTGTTTAATTTTAGAATGGAACACACAATTTTTGTGATTCCTGTCCTCCAACAAACCCCAAAACAACACAAAAGAATCTCCCCCAAATAACCCCCCAAGCCATCTGCCATCCAAACCATTCTTTACACTTATCCTCAAGTACAACCATACAGGCATCTACATGAAAATATGGTTCTCCTTTTTATAAAATTTTAGTCTCTAATATCATACCAAAACAGTGGATTGCAGAATTAAAGGTCCCTATTTCCAAGCAACCCTGTAAATTTGCATTCTATTTGCATTTATGGATTAACAACCACAAAATTCTAAAGTAAATGGGGCAGAATTGTTTATAATGAACTAAACTGTTGTAACATCCTCCTGTAGGTAGGCACAACACACTATAGGAATTAATGGATCCAAAAATTGTGGGCATGAGGCAGTAGGTGTTTCATACCATCTCAATTATCCATGGTCCAGTTTCTGATCAGTGGAGTGGTACAAACTGTGTGTGGGTTGTTTTTCTCAAAGCCAATTAGCTTTTGGTTTCTAACAGTAGAATTATTCCAACTACCCACTCCCATGTTTGCTGAATACAGTATGAAATCCCTGATCAACCTACTCAAATTGGGACTGGTGGACTTGATGCAGAAGAGCCTGTACAGCTGCATTCATTCATCAAGAGGAAGGCCACTCTGACATGGAGTAGAAGGTACTATGAACACTGAAGCATCAGAAACATCCTCCTGGGGAGATTAAAGGATATCCAGAAATGTGACAGCTCAAATGGGAACAGTTACCTGGACAAGGCTGGGCTGAAAGGATCCTCACTGAATCCAGTCTTCCAGAAGTCTCTTCCTCTGAAACCTGTCACCTCAGCAAACTAGTCTGATATAAACAAGGGGGCTTTTCCCTGGGCACTGAGTCTGGGTTCAGAAAAGCTGATGTGAAAGGAGCAGGGCCTCCTCTTCCACTCATGTACGGAACTGAACACCCAGAACACACTAAATGCAAACACCTGATGTAGGACTCCTTAACATTGATTCCAAACACCTGCTTGTATTCAACTCCAGTTGCACGTGATCAGCTCCTCAAACTCCATGCAAACACATGTTTGGTTGCTGCAACTCTCTCCCAGAGACTGGAAGAAGGCAACTGCTTAGGGGAACAGACCACAGGCTTTCCTAAGGGTCTGGATGGCACCAGTTTCATTTCTCACTGTTCCCTTACACAGGGATTTAGATTACCTAAAAGAAAGTAGAATTATTGCCTGTGTAAAAGTTGGTACTGATCCCTCTTTCTGGCCAGAGAGAGTTGATGAGTTTAGGTGGCGAATTATGGGACTGGGAGTCACCCCCCACCACCTGAGAATGCTTGAACTACAAGTGCATTTGACAGTTAACTCTGGAAAAGACATGACACAGTGAATAAAAGCATCTGGCCAAGACATGGCCCCTGGTGGCCTCTTCCTCTGTAAGACTTTCGTCTCAGAGATATGGAAGAAATGGAGAGAAAAATGGATATAAAACTGCTGACACTTCAGAGATGATATTTCTAACTTATGAAATACTAAAGCTCCTTTCTGCTAATACACTCTGCAGTGGTTAGCATTAGATCCACCTGGGACAATGGACAAAAAAGAATTAACAGAGCTACTTCTTATTCCATTCACACAATCTGTTTCCATTTTAAAAGCAATTTTGTAAATTTCTCACACTCCTTTTATTTAATCAATTGTGATGTAGAATATTAATTTCTAAATTGCATGAATCTTAAGTATTTGAATACCCCTGTGGTCCTAAACCCTCTACATCAGTCCTGTGCATTTATCTTTGTTAGCAAGTGACACAGTGCTTAAAGAGTACAGTTAAAGAGTAGAAAGATCACAGCTGCTGTCGTATTAATATTTAGAGAGCAGATTTAATAAATACCATATCTCACTCTATGTTATTATCTGCATTAGTGCTATCAGGTTTTAAGGGAATTCAGGAGATGGTTTCTTATCCATCAGGTTGTCAGAAGCAGACAAGAGGAAAATCAAATGTTCATTTACTCACATCTGGTGTTCCACAGGGATCCATGTTTAGACCCCTACTGTGTTTATCTGTACAAATGGTTTCTATCTATCATCTAAATCAGAAGAGTTTATGTGTAGAGCAAACAACATCAGATAAATATCCTTATCCACTAACTCGGTATAAAAGTGCAAACCAAATGTACACAGCACATTGTAATTTCTGCTATTTACTGAGGTTATAAAACCTTCTTCCCTCTTTCTTCCACTTTTATTTTTGCTTGAGGTTCGTAACTTGATTTGCAACCAATTATTACTTTCCCCTTTTCCTCATGCCTTTTATCATTACACTGATACATAGCTTCCCTTTCTCTTGTACCGTATCAAGGAGCTGGAAAATCGGTTTTAAAAAGTGTTATAAATAGGTAACGCTGAATATAACATGAAAGAAAAGCAGATGTACCCCTGGAAATGAAATATTCAAACCAAGAGATATATAGCATCTTGCTCCAGGGAACCTGTCAGGGAGGACAGAGGCACCGTGGCAGAGTCAGGGGTATTGCACAGTGCTCCTTGCTAATGCTGCCATTATTATTCTCCTCTCTCTATCTGATCTTTTTATGATGGCAGCTTCCTTCCCCAAGGAGGAGTGGGTAGAATTTTATGTGGGAAGAAAGGAGCAGAGAGAGACCTGGAATGGATCTTTGATATCAACAGCCATTTTGGCTGATAGGATTTTTACGTACGTTAGTTAAATTGTTTTACTTTTATGCAAATCTGGATAATTAATACATAAATATTGAGACCATGAGCACCTGTAATTTCATTTCCCATCTTAAACAGCTCTCTGGTGCTGTTGCTACTCTCCTCCCCTCAGGCAGCTGTATAAAGTGCATATAAGAGCCATATCCTTCTGCAATGACACCTGTGTGAAGGACATTTAGGTACTGTCCTGTTTCAAAATGCCTCCCTATAGCACAACGAGTCTTGCCCAGAATTAATGCAAGACCCATCTCTCTTAGAAAAGTGACTTCTATTTATCCTCTGTCCTCCTCCTCTTTAGTCAAGCCAAATAATAGACAGGAGTACCCCGTTCCTTAAAAAAACAACAAAAAACCAACAACCCACCTAAAAAAAAATCCCCTCACATTGCTCTCTTTCTCTCTGCCCTTTGATTTATATACATTAGACTCATTCCAGGAGCTGCATTAAGCACCCTGGATTTGGCTTTAACCAGCACAGCAGACACTAACCAGCTCTCTAAATAAGAGTTCCCTACTGATTGTATCATATCAGCTAAAATAATAAGTGCATGATTCATTGTCTTCTGCAATCCTGGCAACGCAGTCGTACATTTGTTTTAACATTCAATTATTAACAGGAGTGCTATTTTGCATGTCCCGTCTGCCTTAGTTAAACAGAAAATAATTATTAATCTCCTCTAATAAAATACATATACACTAATAAGCAGTCTGCGACTTTCTTGAATCTTGTTTTAAGAAGGAGGTAGTTTGAAATAATTAAAAAGCAATAAATTTTAAGATTGCTATAGATAAGAGCTTCACATCTGCACCTATTTTGCCGTGAATTATTCTTTGCAAATCAGAGTAGCTCCTCCACACTGGAGTTATTCTTGTTCTTTCCAAAATGATGAACAGAATCATTTGACCATCTATGGGCAAAGACTTTTCAATCCACATGCTGTCAGCAACATTTTGCTACACATACTTTTGATTACCATCCCATTGGAAAGCATCACAAAATGAACAAACAAAATATAGAACACATGTTCATTAACATGTATAGGATGCATAAAGAGAAAATGATGTTAATATGCCTTTCTGCAGTAAGGAAGGGAAGATGAAGTAGAAAAAGTGTTTATCTCAGCAGGAGGACGTGTAGATGGATTAAACAAATGACATTTGACAGAGGCTACTACCTGGAGCAAATTGAAAGGTGAAGACCCTGTGAGGGATGATGAAGGGGAAACAGAGCCCAGATCACAAATCTGTGCTAAGGAGATAGAACTTTACCAGCTTGTGCTCTGTGATGGCCTTAAGGACTCAAAGTGTATTTTACAAACATGCTTTACAGGGTTTCTTGGCCAAGTTGACATGCCAAACCACAAAGTGATATGCATTGGCACAGGCTTGCATTCCTATGGTATAACAGGGACAACTAAGCCAATTAAATGCATTTATCCCAGAGGAAAGATATAAATTGTTTAATAATTACAATAAGCCTACTTTTGTTTCATCGTTTTACCAGTCATACAGTTCAAGACAGAATTTTGAAAATCAAATGTTGAGCTTCATTTAACTTCAAAATCCCCACCTGTGAAGCACAACAACACTACCAGCTCCTTTCATGTGAACCACAGAGGCTCAGAGCTGCAAATGACTTGGCCAACAGGAAAATTAAGTGCAGAAACCAATCCTCAAAACATCAGACTTATAAGTGGACTTGACTGTCCTGTTCTACCCACTTCTTTTTGGTCTCTATTGCAAGAAAGCTCCACTGAGCTTTCCAGAGAAATGTGGAAAGTTACCTATTGCACCTGGACTAAGGCCTTGTCAAGTAGCAGGAACACCCCAAAAAGCATGAAGGCTAAGGCAAGTTTTTCTACTGTGTGTGCGCATATGAGCACACAGTAGAGTTCATTCTACATGTGCATAATGCTCAAAAGCAATAGTATTCCAACAGAATACTTGGCCAGCTGAGATTTCATCTGGTTCGAAGATATACCACTCATTCCACATATTCTTTCTCTCTGACAGAGCTGGATAAACATGATGCTGAAAAGTCAGTTCTTGTTTTAAAACAACACACAGATGGCTACTTTAACTCAAGTCTCAGGAATTACCAAACTTAATAAAACTCCAGTCCTTATATATTCCAGATGAGAATAAGAAGCATATAACAAATACTTTCTGTGCACAATATCTTTTTACTACATATTAAAAAAAAATCTGATGCCACCACACTGTTTTGGTTTTGGCAGTGGGCCATCCGTGTGTTGCACTGATGTCCTTTCTCCAGGCATTTCTCACTGGTATTTAGCTGGCCACACTTTCCATAGGTAAGGGACTCTCTCTGGCTCCATACTTTCTTTAGAGATTGAGCTGAAACAGTGCTTAATCTCTAAATCTCCAATTTTGAAGCTCAGCATAATGTGCAGTGAACAAAACCTCCTACTTGTTTAGGTGCACCAAATAACCACCAGACAACACTTGGTGCATCAATGCTTACAAAGTCCATCAAATTCTGCAGTGGCCCTCAGAAAGCAAGGAAGAGCTTAGGCAGAACCCAGCACCTCATTCTGCCACTCACACATGAGGCAGCCCCTTCCTTCTGCCATATATTCTCCACCTGGCTGTAACCCACATAACCAGCAGGAAAAGCAGGGAAAGCAAACCAAACTCATTAAAAGACGTGAATAGCTGATGGATGGTGCAACCAACTGGAGCAGGTTCACAAGGCTGGAGTCTCACTCCTAAGAGGTGTAAGGGTTTAAGCAGAAACACTTTTGTTCTGTAACACTCACACAGAGGAATACAATGAAAACGGGCCTAGAGTTTCTCATTTACAACATGCATTCCTCAAAACCTTCCATAAAATGCTGTGTTTTCCTTTCCCATGGTACCAACAATCTCTAAGACACTGCAACAACAGTTGAAATAAATATGCAGAAAGTATTAACTAAAGAAAAGGATCTATTACTAAAAAAATAAAATGAAATTACAGTTAACATCAAATTAAATACAAAATGTAGCAATGGTGCTTTAAGGAATTGATAAGGAATCTAGCACAGTAAAACATATACAAATTTAAAGTGTTATCTAAAAGCAGAGCATAGTAATGACTACAGTCACAAGTGGTTAGGTTTTATGCTACATATTTGACTGAACCTGTGTTTAGTGAGGTATGGATCATTGTTTTTATATAAGTGGTAAATTTTACTTATACATAGAGCGGCATCCCATTTTTAGTATTTCAGGTGTGTTCTACTACTGTTTTTCATGCTGTGAAAAACTGTGCTAAGCTTTACACTTCACAGCTTACATGGGGTTAGTCCTGTATTCAGATATATCTCTACACTGTCACTTCACACAAAACTTTCCAAGCAAACATTCGCAGTGTTAATAATTGAAATTTGTATTTCAATTAACTTTGTGCGCTTAAACAAGCACAATATAAGTCTATCTGTTGGCATATATGCAAAACATTTCTGTTGAATTCCACGAAAATTTGCAAAAATCTAGTGCCACCTTGGTGTTCCTTCTAAGCCAGGTGCTTGGGCCAGGCTCTAAGCAATGGCCAGACAGAAGCAAAGTGGGAACAAACCAATTCCTCTCATACTTTCCTTCCCAGACTGGATAGGTGCAGATTTAGATATTTGCCACTTAACCAAGTGATGGTGCAAAATTGTTCTGCAGTGCAAGTCACGTTACACCAATTTTGAGCATCTCTGCAGCTTCCCCCAGTGCCCTGAGCTGCTCAGAGCCCCAGCGGTGATGGCTCATCTGGAACACTCAGCAGCAGCACAGCAAAGCACTTTCATTTCCTACCCCCTGATTCACGTGGGACCTGTCACCAAAAGCAATTCTGCCAGCACTGGGGAGGAGCTGCAGGAGCTGCAGGAGCCAGAAACAGAGACTCTCACACTGCTTCATTACAGACCCTGCTTAAATTCACACCAGGGGAAACCGAGATGAGATGTTGCTCCTCGGGGAAAAAAAGTGCATTCAGGGGATCTTTTTCCAGGGACATTTAATCCACCCCTCTTTGAGAGCTTTAAAATAAAGTTTTCTTCAGAGGCACATCAAATCATACATCAAGGAGGCAAACTGGCTTTGCAGCCTTGCAGTAATCAAAAGAAAGGCTCGATGGTGAGCACCATCTCTCATGCACTGATAAATTGGTTTCTCTCCTGCTTTCATTATGCAGTACTGGAGTTATGTTCATTGAAGTTAATGGGAGTATTTCCATGGACTTTGGTGTGTAGTGGGTCATATAATAAGTTCCTCCATATGTTGTAGTCTGAGGGCCAGAGCAGCACTTACTCATTTTAAGCACTATTTTAAGATTTGATGGATGACTTAGCTCTGTTTTCCCAGTTTTCCAAGGACGCAAGGTAAAAACAAAGCTAAATACAAAACACTTCATGGCATCCTCCTTTTTTTTCTTGGTTGGTTGTGCTGTTGTTGGGGAAAAAATGAGCATTCGGTACAGCCGATAAATCACTTTGTCACCTTAATCTTTTATTGATCTCAATAAAAATTGTATTTTGTTTCTTAACAAAAATTCACCAAGAAGGACATCGCATCCATGGATGTGTATAATGTAGGAAGTGCTCATCATTTAACATTCTTATTTATGGGACAAGATATGGATTTTTGTGGAAAAATCTTCAACTGTTTTTGTAAGGTGATGCATCATATTTTTAAAGATGTGCTTGACTAAAAGGCAGGTTGTTTACCAACTACACTAAGAAGTCATATCTTATAGTGAGGTTTTATATAAAGAGATTATAAAAACACTTCTTCTGAAGCAGTAAAGGTGAGAGAGTACAGTGCTTTTCCCCACTAAGTCTGTTCTGTCGCTTCAGGTTAGTATATCAGAGTCATATAATTTTGTTTCAGATGATCGTGTTGGGAAACCTCAGGAAAAAAATTAAAGGAAAAGTGATTGCTAAGGGAGCCCTACACTTCCCCATGAGGATCAGTTTGAAACCATGTTCCTGTGGAACACACAAAAATGTAACACCTTGACTGTCTCCCATGCTGGCATTTGCTTTCTGTTTGTCTCTGAGAATATAAAATCTGTGCTTGAGCAACAATCTGAGCTAAGGCTGGAAGCACACTGGCAAAGCAGGATGCCCTGTCTCCAGCTTAGCACAGGATGTACCCCAGAAGAGATGGGAAGGGAGACCAGTAATTTTTGCTCAATCACATGCCAAGGTGTTGAATAGAGATGCTCTGAGCCACAGCAGTGAACATCTGACATTTTCCTACGTGTCATCATAGATGAGTTGCAACCGGGTGCAATTATTCTTCGCTGCAAATTTTTGAAGAATCCTCAGGCCTTTTTCCTTTTCCTTCCTACCTAGTCTAGCAGAGTATTTACTGAAGACTTAAGTGCACCATAACTGTTTGCAAACAGAGCTGTATAAAATTAATATGTGCTTGTAGTAATTGCTTAATAAATGCCTCCCATTTTCCCTCTACAATGATGCTAAATGAAGGCCTGAATCCTTTCCATTTCATTTTGCATAATCTACAGGACTTCTCCCAAAACTGGCTTCAAGTACTGACTTTCATAGTTTGCAATTTATCCAGGTTATCTTCCTGCCAAGAAAGGCAAAGCACAGAGAAAAGGCCTCTGCATTCCCTCTCTGCAATGGAATTAAAAAGCAGTCTGCAAAGTCGCCAGGACTCCTGAGCCTAAACTTTCTATCCATCAAATGAAGTCTGTCTGTACCAAGGGTCCCCTCACTCCCTTACTGAAGGAAATTGTGTGGCCAGATAAGCATGTCCCTAACATCAAAGATTCATTGCTCATAAAATTACCATCAGAACCATTGCTCACATGAGACAATCCATTCTGCACAGCAATAGCTACACCTTTGATTTCTTCCAGTTATGGGTATGTGCTGGTTTGGGAGGGTTTCAAATCCAGTATCTCAAATAGATCACAGCAACAGACTTTCTCAGCATAAACTACCTGGGAGAGACTGCCCCACATATAGGATAATTTTTTTCATTTTAGTTTTAGTCCATAAACCATTTTTATAACATACTATCATTGTCAAAAGATTAACCTTAAGCTGAACCAAGGACTATTTCTTTTTCATCAGACTCTTGGAATTCTCCAAACGTTCATCTGGATTTAGAGATGAAGATAGAGAATCCTCATGCTTTTCATGTTCTACTGTTCAGTCTTCCCTGCTTCTTCATAGTCTGGGCACATACTCTTTTAGACTTTAGAGAAAAAGAAAGTTCCACCACTGCCCACAATAAACCAGAAGACACTTATTCCCTGCTCATTCCTATAAGAAGTAAAGCTGAAGAAACACTTTCTCTGTTCTTTATTTGTTTTTCAGGGTCAGGAATTCAAGGCACATTGCACAGGCTTCTTATACCATGGCCAGAGGTCAAATCTCGTAATACATGACTTGTCAGTATCTTTTAGCACAATTGATAGTGGTGTGCTGCTGACTCCTGCATTCCAGACCGAGAGGAAAAAGTCCGGAGCAACTGAGGTTATATGATAGATTTTGTAAAATATCACCAAGTCTCAGGAAGAAAGATGGTGTTGGAGGCAAAGAAAAAGGGCTGCACATCAACCTTACGAAATGCCAGAGTTTTTGATTGATGTTCGAAACTGGTCATTAACAGCAGACTCCTGCCATCCACAAAATTCTCTACCTGGTTTAGAAGGAACTCATATATGCAGCAGAAGCATTTACAGGCAGAGGCCCCACCCGAATTCAAATTAAAAAAACAACCAAACAAACAAACAACCCACCAAAAACAAGATGAAAAAGCATTACTCCTTTATTGTATTTTGTAAACATGTTTAAATATCAAGGTGAAATTCTGGTCATCTTGGAGTAAACCAAAAAATTCTGTCTACTTCTATAGACCAATAACTGTACAAAATGCTATTTATGAGGGGGCAGGAAGATACTTCAGAATTAGTCTAATTTTTCATAAATAAAAGGAATTGCTATGATCTCTTATCATGGAAAATTGGCTTCCAGTAACTTGTAATTGATCTACTTTCTGTTAACATTATATACAGGAGTGTTTCCAGCAGATCTTATGAAAAAGAAGGTAAATGCAATCAGCAGATGAGGCTGCAGTTAGAAACAATGACTGGGGAGGGAATCCAAGATTCAGTGCTAGGAAAAATGATGGCACTATTTCTTATTTTGAACTCTGTTTCAATTAGCTAATGATAATAAAATCTTTTTAGGATTCTGAAAGCTTACTAAGGACATATGAATACCCCAAAGCAGGTGTTCTTCCATTCACTGCTCCATCTATTTCCCCAGCAGTCAGTGATGTAAATAAATCTCTCACACACGCACACTTCAACACAATCCTCCCCTCTCCTGTTTTTTTTTTTCCAGTTCTGCTCAGGTTAGAGCAGTAGGGAGGGTGGTCAATAATCATCAGGAAAAGGTGAAGCTACATGCACACAAACTCAACTTACTTTCTGCAGAAAAAAAAAAAGGTTTTAGAAAATTATGAGCAAAATATGAAGTCAACTACACATGATTATGGAGTATCAGACTCTTCTTCCCTTTACCCCATTGAAATCCTGGATTACTTTCACTTGCATCATGACAGTACAATATTGATTAAGAGGAAAGGAGACGAGATCAGTCAGCCCACACTGAACAGTCAACAGGGAATGTTCTTCACTGTGCCCTGCTTAGTTTCAAAACAAATAATATCTTTTGGGTATAAAACAAAGTCTACTATGATATTCAATTACAGATTAGTATTAGCATTTCCTTTGTCCACATCCCTGCAAATTCAAGGAGAGAAGGTTAATTTTCAGTTCTGTGACTTTCCTTCCATTGTAATTCCCATTTAACACAACTTTTCGAGAAATTGCTTTTTTAGTCTTCCATTATTCTTCAAGGGCTCTAACTTTTCTTACAGATTGTATTATCAAATTTTATCACAGTTGTATTATACTCTGCCTGCATGAAGCAGATGAATGTAAGGAGATTTTACCTGACATACTAACACTTTTATAATTAATAAATTTTTTAAAAATTCCAAGACACAGAACGGGGACCAGTTTTCCACTATACATGTAGTAGACAAAGATTATAAATAAAAATGTGTTTAAAAGCTCCTACTTTTACATTTGAAAAGGAAAGATATATAGAATCCTTCCTAATTTCACAAAAGGATGTATTACAGCTTTTATCATCTGGTTTTAATGCAGTTTGTAAAAACCTAAATGGGAAATGGGAGCAATAGAAAATTTTGTATGGGCATTTCAGTAAACCTTTTGGCTTCTAGAGGGAATAATGACTCCTGGAGGATTAAGTGAAGGAGTAAAGGTCAGATGATGGCAAGTCTGGGAATGGCAAGACATAATACAAGAGGAAGTGCCATGGACTCCAGCAACAGATGTTTGCACTTTGCGTAGGAAGAGGTGTGTAAAATTCAGCATTTTATAGAAAACAACAACTGTGAGAAACAGGCCTACAAGTGTTACATTTTCATTATATGGAAACTTTCCAAAATGCAATTTGGGAATGACCTAAAGCTGACTCTACCTCCATCTCCTGGAATGGACTAAAAAGTTTAAGTCACTTTTGATGATACTGAAAGGTACTGTCAGGGTGAAATCCTAGAGCCAACTCAGAATCCTGTCAGGCAGTCAATAAACTCCTATTACATGGCAGAAACTGTTACAACATCAAAAGTAGGAAAATATCAAGGTCCCAAAAGCATCTGTGGTCCCATCTGATTACAGTCTAAATCTACTAGCACAGCTTTCTGCAAAATTATGGGTACAACCTTTGTGAAGATCAATCCTTGAGTGGTTCTTTATACTATGATAAACATTTTATCCTAAATTAATTTCTTTTTTATGGCCTTCCAACAAAAAATGTACATATTTCAGAACAAAGTTCCTGTGCTTAGGCAATTAAGAGGAAATACATATAATGCCTTTTTATAAGAAGACAATTAAAGAGTAATCACACTTTTGTCGTGGCTGACAATTAGCAGTCTTCCTCCCCCTGAGATATAACAGAGCTATGTCATTATCATTACCAAAACCTTAAGCCCACTGGGGGAGTATTAGATCTGTACAGAAAAACAGGTTGGGAGAAATCCTGGCTCTACTGAAAACAACGGCAAAACTCCCCTTTTCCCAGCTCTAATTAGCTATGGTTAAATTACAGTGAACATATAGTGAACTCGGCGAGAGCTGGGGAAGGAAGAAAAGCAGATCTTAATAGTCAAAGATCCCTCCTGAGTAGTGACTCTGAAGAAAGAAGTTCAGAATAGTTTTTTGAGGCAGCAATCCTCAGTCTACCATCGTCTGCTCCAGGAAGATTGTTGGCTTCAATCCCCAGTTAAAAATGTCAGAATCGAGGTAATGAGAAGAAAGCAGTTACACAATCAAGCAGCACATCACACCTGCTTATATAACAGTTTTTGCTGTGGGCATTTTTAAATCTCAAATTTTGTGTATTTATTTCCGTCTAATACTAACACAACAGGAATTTCTATTGAGCTTTTGCTGCATTACATGTTACTATATTATCAATTAAAACATACGAGTTCTCCTTTTTCAATTTATTCAGGAACAGCTAATGGGAGCTGAGGGATATTCTCATTGAAGATGTTCTGAAGGATATCTATCCTAATCTTACTGATATTTCCTATAGAAAGATAACTAGGAAAGATTTGCTTTTGAGCCCTCACATGGCTACAAGGGAACAGCAGATTTGGGGGTACAGCTCAGCACTGTTTGAGTTTAGCTCAGCTAATAGTGTTACAAGAAACAACCATGCAAATCAGCCTCATGTCTTCCTGGCACACATGGCACTGGCACTGTTACTGGAGGTGTGATGCTGCATGAAAAACATTAGTCCACTGCTGGGGCACAGGAACAGAGTGGGACCACACAGTAATATCATAAATACCTCAATAATGCTGGTATTTAACACTTTCAATACGCACACTTTTAGTAAAAAACCCAAGAAGTAGAATCAGAATATCACAGTATTGTTGTGTTGCCCGTCTCCAGAGGAGAAAAGGCAAAGTTGTGGAGATATTCAGAGGAAACAATATTCACATTGAACAAGTATTGACATAAAACCACTAGTGAATACAGAGAAAACAAAATGAAAACCATTAAATGGCTGCTGTGATAACAAAGAAGACCAGAGCAAGAGTGGTGAGAGTTTTAATAATTTCCCTTTGTGACATCTCTCTCTGCTCTTCAGTGTTCGAGGTGTTTAGTGGGTTTACACTGCTATAGTTTACTTTCCATAACCTCAAAACACCAGACTTAACAGATTTCTCATCTGTAACAGAGACTTCTGCTGCTCCTTGTAGCCTGCAAGGAAAAGATGCTGTGCTCATCTGTCATTTTTTGTGATAGAGATACATGCTGAGAGGATGTGATTATTCATCTCTCTGTTTTTAAATACATCAGCTAGTTAGCACGGCCCACTGTTCTATCCAGCTGCAAGTCTAATATGTTCTGGCACAGAAAGAGAAATAGATTGGGCCCAGCAGGACCTTCTAAAGAATCTGCTGTCTTGACTGTCCATCTGGGAGAGGAACGACCTGGTCATGAGGATCAGACTGCACATAGAGCCCCATATAAAACTGGAGTGATGCCATTTTGTGGCAGTGTGTTAGCCCAGTCCTCAAATATTCTGTTCTGTGTTGTCCAAGTAGATTTGGATGGTTGCCAAAAGACGAGAGGCGCAAATTTTGGAGAGAAGCCAAAAGACAAGAGGCAATTGACCCAGTACTTTTCTGTTCTTTCCTGGGAATTGCAGAGCTACAACATGCCACAATTGCTTACAAATGTTAGGATTGTTTTCTCTACCTGTGCATTGTGTAAAGGGACTAATGTGCTCTGACCTGCAATTTGCAAAGGGGTTACAACTACCATGGGAGAAGCAAAACGTAGTGTATAGGTTCAGAAGTGTTCAGGTGGAAGAAATGGAAACAGCTGAATTTTATTGCTCCCTGCAAAAGAATTGATGCTCTTAAATCTTTACTTGTACACACATCCAAACAAGGCTAACAGTATCAGAAAAATCTTGGATTGATTTATGCACAATGCCACACAAAAACCTTCTGGTCTCTGCTTCCAAACAGGACTGTGTTTCTGTGACACCTGAAGGCTTCCAGGTCTTCTCTGAGCAAATTATTTTCCTGAGCCTTGCCACAAATGGACACGGAAAACAGGGGTGTCCAACCCCTGTGCTTTGAAAACAGAAATTTGGGTGGGGTTTGTCAGCCAGCAGTGACACACAGGCAGCCGTCGGTAAAAGGCGCCATGAACACAGAACCAGAATGAGCAGGGCTGTGGCTGCTGCCCCCCAGCTATTTGTCTTCAAGCTCTTATATGAACTTAATTCTGCCCTCAACTGTATCAGTATATGTGTGCACCTTCACTGCCACTTGTCCCATTGCTGTGCTCTGGAGCTGCTCAGCCAGGAAGCAGCATTTGGCGATGCCACCTTGGGCTGAGGGAGCACTCGAACACACACGATGTGCAGTGGCAAGGATGTCTCACACAGAGTTAACAGCCATCACAAGGATTCCTCAAACCATTTGATTTTGTTGCCCTTTTATAAAATGCAAATTAAAAAAATTATGAAACAGTAGGCAATAAAACCTGAATTTTTAATACCAAGCAATCACTGAACCTTTGCACGTGAGCATGAAGGACTAAATAATACCATTCTTTCTCACAGCACAGACCCAGGAGAATTTCTTTCTCTATATTGCTTTTATAACAGCTATCTATCTTAGTCTGGTCTTGTTGATATATTTTAAGGCTTTTAATTTGGAGACTGTTATTTGTTCAGATGTTATCTTCAGCATATTAAGTACAGTGAGCTTTCATCAAGTCATACACTGGGCATTTGAACTGGGGCAGAATTTCTTACTTAAACACCCATGTACAGTGGCAGAATAAATAAATAAAGAACACCTTCAAGGCCTCCAAGCACCTAGTAACAAAATCACTCTCTAACCTTACAATAATGCTCTGCTTACAGTCCTCCCAAAATGCAAGTCATTTGCCGGATCCCAAATGATATTTGGTTGATGGATTGCTGGTGATTTCTACATCAGAGCACCTTGGAGCCCTAGTGCTAAACCCCTGACAGCGTTAGCATAAAAGATTTACATTTATGTTATGAGGGCCACACAAGAATAATAATTTTAAAATACATTGCCTTGGCTGCTGGTGCACCCTGGGAAATCTAACAGCAGCAGGCAGCATGCCTGCGCTGTAATTACAAAATGGCAGCACGGGAGAGGCTTTGGAGACAAGGAACTAGAGACTGCAGCCATCTGCATGCCTTGGCGAATTGAAATTACAGTAATATATGAAGACATTACCTGAAAAGCCCAGCACCATTTAAATGATTTACTATTACGCCCCAGCAAGCTTTAATTTAAGGATAAAGTCATTCAGCAAGCTAATCTGATATAGGAAGCATTATTTCACACAGTTAAGTTAATTTACACTAGCTGATTGTTGTTGTTGCAGTTGGCATTATTATCTGCACAAACAGCCGATCGGCCCTGACAGAAGCAATATACTGTTTAATACAGCGTCTTAATTCAGCAGGCCAGCTATCTGTGATAAAGGTTTGTTTATAAGCAATAATGGGGAGGAAAGTCATTTTGAGGCCAAGCTGATAACACTGATGAGAACTATGTGGGGTTTTTTTTTGGTAAGAAAACAAGCAGGAACCATCCACTCATTTGTCCACCTGTCTAATAACAGGAACATCCCGACAGATTTCTCTTACATTGGTTTTGCTTTCCCACCCTGACTACAGGGTAGATCTTTGGCACCACTCTCTGCATATATTTCCTTTGACAAACAACCATCACAGCACTGTGAGAGCTCCCCTTCCCCAGTGAAATACAGGCTTCAGGGAGACCCACACAGCTGAACTCTCTGATGAGAGCTGGTTATAAAAGCTTCTAATATTTCATAAAAAAGGTAAAGCAAAGCAAACATGACATATTGTGTAGGTTTGGTCGGCTTTCCTCCAACAGCTAACGGTGAGATGCACTGTGGTACTCATAGCTGAACAAGATAATTCTATGTTATAAGGAAAACCTGATTGGAAGGAATTCCAGGGGAGGCAGAGGCAGTCAGTACCTGGGCCAGGGATGACTTTGGACCTCCTTTTGAGGGCTTGGATCAGGCTGGCCTCATCCCTGCAGGTATACAGGGAATTCTTCTGCCCACGGATAAAACCAAGGGAGAGGCAGAAAACAGTGGTAGTCATACAAACCTTTATTCATTAAGAACTGTAAAGCTCCTCACCAAAAAACATCAGCATTTTTTTTCCAATAGAAAACAAGCTACAAATAAGAAGCTTTAAGACAATTACTTCATGTAGCTTTCTCTTCTCCATCTGGTGAAGTCAACTCCTGACTCACAGATATCCTGTTGCTTGAGGGAATTCCTTACCTCTGCTCTCCTCCTCCACATAACATTTAATGTTCCAGGAACATGCTTCTTGAAATTGCCCCTCTTCCCCAAAACCAATTACCCAACAAAAACATTTCTCTGTTCATGAAGTCAGAATGAATGTAATGCAACTGTGACCACGAAAACAATAAACCAGCCAACCTGCCCTGAATTTGCCAGCAGACTTTCTTCATCTTTTGACAGAAAAATGATATAATATTCTGCATTGCTGGCTCAGGAGCAGTAACAACAAAAGGATATTTGGAGATTTCAGCATGAATAGTATTTTAAGACCAGGTCATCAAAAGGAGTTGGAGGCTCAGTACCATTTACATGTCACACCCCACTGACTTCCACAGGAGTCAGAATTCTACATACCTCTGAAGACCTATGACTTCAGATGTTTCTGTTTCTGTTTAAACAAGCTGTTTTAAAATCACCAAAACAAAAAAAAAGCCTGTGACCAGCTTTTCTGCTTCTCTAACAGCACACTTTGGATGACTCCAGCAGGGTATCAGCAGCTGGCACGTGCCATGACTGAGCCTCAGAGCAGAACACAAGAACTGCTGCTCCCAACCACACCTTTGAAAGGTTGTTCTGGTAACTGAGAGGATGGGTGCTCATTGCTTGAGCTTCTTTGGGGCACAACAGTAACCCACAACTTACATTTATTGAGGTATTGTGCTATGACAACGTTTCCAAGATGCTGAATCCAGTGGTGTGTGGCTACACAGCATGAGAGCACATAAAAGTGATACATAGCAAAGAAAAGTTTAAGGGATTTTTTTTTCCATGTTTTATAGTAACAACAGTATTTTAATGACATGCCTTATGCCCTTTCCCTTTTTCTATTAATTTGATTTGTCTCTTCATTTGTGCTTTTTCTCCATGTTTGTTCACAAAATTATGTGAATGGTGCAAATCATGAATACAAAATACTTAAAAACGTTCAGTTAGAGCTGAGTTATTACTATTCTATAGTCCTTTTAAACTATATTTTAAAGAGTGCATGTTAGCACCTTAGATGGTGTCAAAGAGAACCATACCTGGAGATTATTTCACATTCAAACACAATAAAAGTGTGTCAGCCATTATAGCACCTTAACCAAGAAGTTAGATGTGATTCCTGTGCAGGCCTACATTTGAGCATCAGAGTTCTAGTGCAGAACAGTCTTTAAGAAAGGAATTATAATGGATAAAAGAGGGAGATTACAAAATGCCCAGTTTTTGTTCTGTTACTTTGAACAGCACAAATACAGTCAGACATGCAGAAAATAAAGAGGAATAATGCAAATTAATTTGAAATTATTTGGATGAATTAGGCTTATGGTCTGATAACTGAATTATGCAGTTACATATGCATAACATATCTCAGAGTATGGAAATGTAAGGTAATGAGACTAAAAGCCAAATCGTAATCAGATATTAAAGAATAAAAGGAAGGAAATGCACTTTAACAGATCAGGAGATACATTTAGGGTAAATTCAGGATAAGATGATAAAACAGCTGAAGTGTTGCAAATGAAAAACAGATATCAAGCAATCCAGTAGAATACAGGCTGAATGAATTATTCATAATTAAATCACATACACGTTTTCCTATTTACACTACTCCTTGTAGGGAAAAAAGTTTTTTCCTTTTGTAACTATTAACTTAAGACAGGGACTAATTTTATAAATAACAAAGTCTGTAACAAAACCAAAGCTTCAGCCTTGCAGAGTTGGAGAGAGCCATTAGGACGTGTGAAGTGCTGTAAAGGCTTGGACTTGTAAATGGCTAAAGCTGAAACAACCTGTATTAAATTAAGCAAGAACACTCCTCAGACCTGCACTCCAGTTTCCACTGGCTGCAAACTGCCTCAGGTGATGGTAACTTATCAGGGTACCAGGCCTTCCTCCACCAGTGTATCATAGGACAGAGATTTATCAGCTCTCCAGAGCTCCAGATGAACCCCTTGGTTCATTGTGTCCATGTAAATCCAACACACTCAGCTCCAAGTCACACATTCCCCCCATTAGGGTCATGGGCAAATCCATACTAAAGAGTTCTACAAGGTTCTACAGGCAGAAGACTATCAATTTACTTAAATTTATACCTTCATTAAGAGGAAAAAAAATCTACTTTGAATAAATTTATGCTTCCTGCAGACACCACCTAAAGATTCCAGTCTGGCAAAGAACAGACAGGTAGGAAGCAAAGCACCCAGACAGCCCAGAGTAGTGTGGTTTTAGAAGATAAGTTTTACCAATTAAAAAGGGAGTTCAGTATATGTCCTTGTGATCAGGCATCTCAGCCATTTCCTTGGGGTTTTAATACAGAACAACTGGGAAGCAGCAGCATTTCTAAAGATTCCATAAAGAACTATCAGTGAGAAAGAATTTCTGCTACTGTCATTCCTGTCACTATTCTGGAAAGCTTTTTAAGGCAAAATTCTCTGAAATAAGGTAAAATGATAAGTTTTCTGGTTAAGTGCTTAAGAATTTAATTCATTTTTGTTAACTGT
The DNA here is from genome assembly GCF_003945725.1 of Corapipo altera. Taxonomy (NCBI): domain Eukaryota; kingdom Metazoa; phylum Chordata; class Aves; order Passeriformes; family Pipridae; genus Corapipo; species Corapipo altera. The sequence continues at coordinate 4,129,020 of NW_020884914.1, forward strand.
TTTTTTCATTTTGCTAGTAAATAACACACATGCACACACACACACACACGTGAAACCCCTTCACCTCTGGGCATGGATAAGAATGAGGCAGGGTTTGTAGACAATATTACTTATTAGATCAATGGAAACAGCAAGGAAAGAACAGACAAGCTGTCAGCTGCACAGGCAAGTCACATCAGTTAGTCTAATAAAAGATACTGCCTCTCCCCACAAACTCCATCTCCCTTATATTCCGAAACCACTATGTTTGCAAGAACAATACTGGCACACATAAAAGAGCACTGGGGCTTGGAAGAATCAGAAAAGAACCTTACCAACAAAAAGACTTCTTCATTAAAACATAACACATTTAAAATTGGATTCTGGTCTTATATGTTTCTTTACAGCCCCTCCGACTGTGTCACCAAGTAATGAATTCTGATTGGAATATGCATTGACACCCCTCATTTGTGGCACATTGGAGGTGTAATTCTGTTTTCACATCATTTTTGTACAACAGTGAATCATCTTCAAACTCACAGATATTTCTGGTTTATAAAGAACAGAATTAAATCAATATTTTTTTTGTTCAATAGTCGATATACATTGGAGATATCCAATATGAGATATTAAAGGTCTTGCTCTTGTTCCTGCATCTTTCATAAATTTCAACTATTTAACACATTACCTAGCACATAGATATAAATATTTGGATTAAATCATGCACACACTGTGCAGGTCCTCTTTGTACTCAACTTTGTTGTCTTTCTGTATTCTAAATCACATGCATGAAATCTTCACTCCACCTCTTACATTTAATATGCAGCTCTGAAACTGCAGTTATACATCATTTTCATTTGTTGAGGAGTAATATATAATCTGGACTGAAATTAAATAATGTCATCCTGTGTTTAGTATTTATTGATACAAATTTAACCTGCTCATATTTCAACCTCCAATCTTCCACTGAATAATCTGTATTTAAATATGCATTCCACCTCTCTATTGACCTTTGAAAATATCCCTCATGACTACCAATCAAAAATGATATAAATTAAAAATTCTTTTGAATCCTTTTGCACTATTTATCATTCCACTCCCCAAATTAGTCAGCACTTCTAATTCATTCTCAAAACCTGCCTCCCTAATCCTAAAACTCAAAACCCCCCAAGCCATTCAAGTTCCCCAGAATTTCAGCTAATCATTAACATCTGTTTGGCAAAGAGAAGATAAATGAATACATAAAGCAATCCAGAGTTATGCAATGGTTAAAAACATAAGGAACATTTTGGACACACCATTCTATCTAGTGCCAAATAAGTTTGTTCTTCGGCAGAAGAAACCGTAGCTCCCCTTTCCCATATTAAATTACAGCTCACTAGAAACATCTATTATTTGACGAAAGAATCAACTAAGAGGGACACAAGGAAGAAATAAGGTGGAAAAAATTTCTAGCCACATACAGCCCCCTCCCCAATTTCTTTAGTCACTCTGACAAGATGTGTAAACAACTAAGTTGCCATTTGAGCTGCAAAAGAACTTCTCTTACAGCTACATGACTTTTAATTTATTACACTGTACATGAGAGTTCCAACTTAGAATCAACTCACAAAACAGTAACTTAAAATGTCTTAACCTGTAGAAAGGAGTAACTATTTTCATAATTAATTTCTATGGTCTCACCATGGAATTCACTTTATCCTCCTGAAGCCCAAGTATTCTGACTCTGTTGAGAGACATAAAAGTAAGTGTTTTGGGGGAGTGAAATCCATCTCATCTAAACCATGGCCAGGATGTGATAATACAATAGATATCCTAAGAGCAGATAGAGTGCTAACAGACTAACACTATTGTACACTAAGGCTGAGAGAGAGAAATCAAAGTTTCAGCAACTGATGCTTTGTGCACATGCAGGAAACAGTGATTCTCCCCCACAGCCCCAGGACTGGAACCATCATGTACCAGATGAGTCACTAAGTCACAGACAACTCCAGGATACACAGGACTTCTATTCCAACTCCTTTACATGACAGAAGGCATAAAATACCTTCCAACATTTGGCACGACTTCAAGACCTATACTGGAAGTAATCAAGAGCTTCAGAACTTCAATGTACCACAAAGAAAAGACAAAAGCACAACTTTGGGCATATTTCACCTAAAAAGTTCCATGCATGTGAAGAAGCCTAAGGATGTAATGGATGATTTACCACACAGAGGTAAAACACCACCAATGGTCCCAGCAAAGCAGTTACAATCCTTTCCTCTGCTGAGTGTAGTAATCAGGTTAATTTTAGCATGCAAGTAGAAAACTGCAGGTATATACCTGAGAAACTTCCCAGAATACATAAAAGCTCACTTTCTGACACACTAAGAGCAGACAACTTCTGATGCTCTGAAGACTACTCCCACTCCAGCTATAATAAGCCAAAGATAAAGAAAATTTTCAGCCTTTAAGAGCAGCTGGCAATAACTCTGCCATTTAGATTAATAACAGTGTATGAATGCAGAGAAAATACACTGGAAATACACATCCATTTTACAGGGACTTTATAAAATACTGCCCTGGAACAAAATTAGGCTCCTTTATACATTATTTCGTGTTCTAATAGTTCTAGAGCTTCATTTTTGTGGTCTTTACAAATCTTTATCTTTTTAAATATGATCTTGTACTGATATTTCCAGCTTGGTACTAACTTTTATGCTCGTTATGCTCATAAAAACATAATCATATTCACATACAGCTCTTATTTGGCTAAGGGAAACAGAGTTCTTTAAGTCTCAACCTAAAACAACCTGAGCAACCTGCAGAAATCCCTGGCCATGGCAGGGGGTGTTGGAGTAGATGAACTTTAAAGGTCCCTTCCCACATAAACAACTTCATGATTCTATGACACTATAAATCAGCTTCTCCATTCCTCTGGCCATCCTCCAGGCCTTAAAGGGATGCTTTCATTTGAACATTCATCTTTTCTAGATACAGGATACAAGCAGTTATGTAATTATTTTACACATCTTCATACCAACACCTTTCTAAGGATATCAGTTCTGCTTCTTCAGTCTACATGTAAAATTCTAACACTGCATTAACTGTGGCCTGTGCCTTTGCATTAGCTCACCTCAGTTTCTTCAGCTCAGTCCAATGCCCACTGATGGTGCTTTTGCTCAGTTCAGCCCAGTCCAATGCCCACTGAAAGCCTTTATTTTTGTGCCCATATATGCACCTGCCTGTCAAACCAGCCCTAATCCTGAGCAAAGATTTCACTCTGTAGATCCTCTTTGCTGGACTCCCGTTTGGTTTGGGCAAGGATGATTAGTGGAATAAAGCATGTTGTGAAATAGCATCTTTTATCTAACAGTGTAACCAAAATTTCCACCTTTCCTCCAGGACTTTCAGGGTGATGTCTGCCACTGCAGTTGAAACCTGCCCATGACACCCCTGAGCTCCTCAGAAACATCAGCTGTTGGTATCAGGTGATTGTACATAATAGATTTAGTAGCAGTAAAGCAGTTAAGTAATATTGCTAACATACTGGATATGCTATCCCCTTGGAGAATGAGGACTACTGAGGGGAAAATAAAGCATAGTAGAAGTTGTATAGGTAAAAGTTTTGATTTGGTTTATCTTTGGAGACAGTTTGATTAGATAGATTAAGTTTCTGTGCATCTCTCTAAAGACCACAGTAATAACCAGTGTCATGACTTTCAAATCCTTTGAACTGCAGAAGGGAATCAAACATAGTTGTCTTTTTATCCCAGCTTTTACTCTTTAGAATTCTAAAAGCTTGCTTTGCTCATCTGTCAAAGGGATGGCATTAAGGGGATCACTGTTGACAAGTGATAGTACAAATTATGCAACACAAATGACATTTCACTACCTCTCCTCTGATCTGCAATTCCCACTCTCAATCATTCCCTATTCTATGAAAATATTAAACCACAGATCCAACTGCAGAAAAATTGAGGGTGTAGGCGTCTCTTGATATCTTGCTACTGAACAAAAATATGTTCTGAAGCCCACACCTATAATTATGTTTGTGAAAGTGGGTTCCATTTAAAGTCCCCGAGTTCCTGTGGGGATCTTCAAACATAAGTATATAGATGTCATGACAGGGTCAGGGCTATATGGTCTTTTCTCGGTAAACATTAAGAGTTCTGAAAGGTCTTTCATTCAATTCAATGTAAACCAAGAGGCAAAATCATTAGGCTGCACTCCTCCAAAGAGGTTTGTCCTTTGGCAAGGAGAAACTGGGATATTTATGTGCCCTTCCAGTTTGCTCCTTGACAAGGCCTTATCTCAGACCCATACAGCATCATTTCCTGAGGAGTGTGCTCATTTTCTTGCAAGGTTTAGATCGAGAGAAGTTCACCAACTGAAGGGGACTAAGAAATCAGGTCTCAGCAATAGCAACCCAAATACCAGGAGTATTTCTGCAGTGGTGGTGGTGAGGAGAGAAGCATTTCCAAAGGCCACAATCAGTATGGCATCAGACAAGCCACACACATTGGCTGCATTGCACCAGCCAGAAAAATTTAGGTTTTTGAGTTTTAGTGCTGCACTCTTACCCTACAGTGAGACAATTCAGTCCTTAGATGTTATAAATCACATTAACAGAAGGCTGAAAGTCAACTCATTTTTGGACTGCTCAGAGGAGGAGGATTGGAAGTGTTTTTTTTTTTTTCCCCAGCAAATGAGATTATTCCCTTCTCATCAACATGTGTTGATGTTCTTGTAAACTGGAGTAATACAGATGGCAAAATAATCCTGAGAGGCACCTGAAGAAACTTCATGGGCACCATTAATGACACTGTTACCAAGGAAGTCTCTGCACACAGACTTTGCAACTGGGACTTTTGATTATTCTCAGAGTCAACAGGACAGAGGAGGCTCATCCTCAATAGCTTCTCTTTTGGAACAAAAATGTTGCCTGAGAACAATGCATGAGTGTTTTCAGAAGTGTACAATTGATTCATTTTGGCACCTGACCTCAAGAAACTGTCGAAGTGCAGAAATATTGAAATGAACAAGAGGGTTGTAACATACATGAGAGAAAGAGAAATGGGATTAGAGAGAGAAGTTTTGCCACAAGGCTGCATTTACACCACAAAAGAAAAACAAAAGAACAAATAAAACTGTATTAATCTATTTTTGCCCAAAGCTGTAAAAAGCACTCGTGTCAAAAACCGTCCCTCTAAGTTACACTTGGTGTTCTCCTTATATATTATATTAACTGCTCTTTATTAGCAATCTTATTACTGTTGATGCGCACAAGAATAGAGCAGTTCACAAATGAACAGAATTGGACTGCAAAGAGTACAAACCATACGAGTTGTTACAAGTTATTTACTGGCTTAGTATAAATCTGCATATAGATTGAGGAAGTCAGTCATAAAGCACCTTCAGGTATGCCTCAAAAGGCATGATTATGGAGGCACTTGGAAGCCTTGTGTGCACACAATGGGCTACTACAAATGGAAGAGAACAGTTCAATTTGTCAAACACGCTTAGGCATCCCTTTTTATTTGGGAATTATGGTATGGTATGTCTTGGAAGAAAAGGAAATATAGACCTTAGCTTATTTCTACAGAGTAAGCCACTGGAATTCTTTGCAAAGTAGGATTAGACTGAGTTTAAGGATAAAAATCCCATACTCTAATGCGATTTAGGACACGCAGCTCCTCTATGCAAGTTTTCCCAACCTTGATCATTTTCTTAAAGCTGATTTTGGTTCTGCCGAGCAAATTATCCAAGAATCAGTCAGATTAGGAGGATAAAATGAAACTAGAGGGGAAAGATAGATGTGTTAAGAGCATTAGAACATAAAATCTTCACTATAACTCCCAGTTTAATTGAATGAAAAACTGATGATACAGTTTCTAAGGATGCCTTCTCACCTGCTTATGGAAACCACAGCTATTGTGAGGGAAATAAAAGGTGCTTCTATTCATTGCATATAGGACAATTTATTGTTAAACATATTTAGTTTTATATTTGTTTGTAAGAGTTTTCATTCAACAAGAGGAGAATAGTAGAAGGTAAGTTAAAATTTCTTTGAAAACATGGCTCTAATTTATGCTTTAATCCAGCTAAAGCTTGGGCACTAACATAACAAACTAGGACCATGAATTTTGAAAATTAAATTGTTATATAGTAAGACTAATCAAGCAAAAATTTCTTAATTAAGATAGGAATGTTCTATGGTCATATGAAAGAGGGCAGTCAGCCCCAACACATTTAATTTTTTCTATCTGTTGTATGATTTATACAAGGCCTCTTAACTTCTCTTAAATATTTGCATCTTTAATTGAGAAGTGAGCATTAGAGTATTTCTCAGGGAGATACATTAAAATAAGTCTTAAGCTTCATCTGATCACTGAATTATTATTATTCATGGGAGTTCTGCTGTTAGTGTCACACATAATATAATCTCAAGCTATATTAATTAGTGTAATTTTAGAGTGGTCTCCCCATATTGCTCCTCTTCTCTCTTCTCATCCTGTCCCTTGTGTCATTTTGTCACCATGTTCAGCATGGATAAAATTGTCCTGTGGAATAGAAGGTTTGACAAAATCAACCTGATCTGTCTCGGGCTGTCCCTTGGCTGGGGCAGCTCACCCCTAGGGGAATTATTCCTTACCAGAGCTGTCATTAAGGATTCTGAATCCTCTACAAGTCCATAGCAGGTGAACTTACAAAAGTCAATAAACCTCTGAAGGGACCTTAAGCTGTGATATGAGTATTTAATCCTTTGTTTCTTTTGGAACCTCTAAGCAAAGTGCTCAGCAGTTGAATTCTGATAAAATGAAAAGGTAAACTCTAATTAGAACATTGCTGTTCAGGCTTTTACATTAAGGTTGTCACAGCACTTTCAATATAAAAATCAATCTATGAGGGCTTGTAACTTGGACAGGAAAAGGTTTCTGTGGACTTAACTTGGTTGGCAAGGTCTCTAGCACATTGCAAAACCCATTTTTGGCCAGGTTTCCTCCAGAAATAAGCCTTGTTAAAGAGAAGGGTGCACATTGATACTGCACTGGCATGAGAACATGCCTCACCCAGCAACTTTGGAACCTATTAATTATTTTCAACTAAATAAGATTAAAAAAACCCCTGCAGTGAGAATTATTCTCCTGTGTTAGGTAGAGAAGGTACACAGCAAAACACATGGAGAAGTATAGAAGTCTTTCATTTGTAGAACAGAATCCCCTGATCCACTGAAGCTCACATCCTATGAACAGTATTTATCACCACAAAATGCAAAAATTTAGATAAGGTTTACTTGTAGAAGCACTTACAGAAAAAACTTCTTTGTATATAAAAATCTCCACAGCACTGATAGAGTATAACAGTGGGTTTGGTTGATGATATCTACACAAACTTGCTTTGCCAGGCAGATGATCTGCTTCCAGTTAGTAGAGCACTGAACTACATCTCCTTTCCTTGCTCTCACATCAGAGTCTCTCTTATACACTTATGTTCTGCTCTTTACTGATGAATTCAGACACTGGTAAAGTTTATTGCCTTAAAAAACAAAGATAATTTATCAGAAAATTTTGATTTTTTTTGGTTTTGTTTTCATCAGTTGTGGCTCTGTGTTACTGACAGGTGAAAGACACCAAAATAAAAGTGAAATGCATTAAGACTTTACCACTTGAGTTTTTGCTCAAGGTATCTGGGAGCTCTGAAACAGAATACATGTGTGTGAAAATGAGATTCCTTTGTGCTTGGTCTACATAAAGTTAACATTCCGAAGTGTGAAGCTGCTCAGTAATACACAAAACACATCCACAACAAAGGTAAATTACTTCCTGGAGATGCTTTTCATCTTAAGCTTAATTGCAGTGTCCCAAAAATCTTCTGCTGAAGCTCACTAAAATTTATTCCTTCCTAGGTCTATTTCCCTTTAGGACTAACTGTATATACACTTTTCTAGGTCTTTCAAAGTTATAAATAAAGAACTGCTTTATCAGCAGAAAAAAACCTCAGCAAATCAGGATCTAGATCCTTTCTGCTTTTCCATGTAACTCTAGAGCTCTGAAAGTCCCCTTTGTTTTTAATGTATGACTTTATGTAACACTATGCTGTTACAGTTATTTTATAATTCAGTCTCCTGGGTAATTTACTTTTCTTGTTTTGAACATGCAGTGGAAAACCTAAGAAATATTGATAATTACCTCTAAGACTTGAGAGGTGAGTGATTTGAGGGCAAGTAGAAAACATAACAGGCTTGGTGTAAAACTTTCACTGAAAGTATTCTTAAGAGAAAAAAAAGATAATTGGAGAATAACAACATAGGTTTGGGCAAAATAGGAAAGAAAGTAGATTAACTTTAGTGCTGTTCTACATCATATGTAGTAAAAGTGAAGCATCACTCTGGAATAGGCAACCTAGAAACATTATGCCATTAAATTCTTTCTTGTTTCATCCTGGCTCTCCTGTTGTCCTCTGGCTGTCCAGCTATGTTAAATAAAACACTTCAAAGAAAAGTCTCAAGTGTTCAACAGCTGATTTTGCTCCCAGAGGTGCTGAACTGGCAAAAGTGGAAACATGTGGAGCAAATATAATTAACCAGAAAGGAAGGATGGACTGCTACAGCATTTTAGATCCAGAAAATAAAATAGTAATGAATAGGGTATAGAAGATGAAGGTAAGCATGAACTAGGCTTCATTAGAAAGGCAAGGAATGGAAGGGATAACAAATCTAGGGCTTCCTACTACATGTCTCATTTGTGCAGATAAATTTATATTCCCATGCATAAAAGGAAATAACACCTTCCTGCGCCTGTGGTTGTGAATAAGGTGTCATGTCATTCAGAATTGGGTCTCCACGGTCATAAGGGCTGGGGAAGGGGTTCTGCAGAGTTCTGCACAGCCCTCTCACAGGTTTCTCATGGGGTTAAGGATCTGGGTACCTGAATACATGGGATAAATCAGTACAGAGTCATCCACCATTCTACTATAATATGGTGTAATTCACCATTAATATAATCCACTCCCTTCATAGAGTCCTTGACCATCAAACCCCCCTCCCCCCCAAAAAAAAACCTAGACCAGGTTTAAAAATTCTGTTAGAGGAAACACGAGCACAGCCCTTTGGGCCAAGAATTATGCCCTACAGAAAACACCAGAAGCTTCAGGCAGGATCGGTGACACAAGTTCCCACTGTTAGTGCTGCACATCCTGGGGATCAAAAGTTCAAGTGGGAGAAGTAATTTATTCATGCCCCACATTTCAGTGGATACAGATAAGATCATTACATATTTCTGTTGCACTGTTGATATAATGTCACAGGGTATTAGATTTCCTGTATCTTATTTATTATACATGTCCACATATTGTGATAATTGGGTTGAATAATATTTCATGCAGGCTAATGTGAAAATCATTTCTGCTGAATATAAAATTACTTATTTTGATTCTGCAGGGGTTTGTTTTGTCAAAACTCATGTAGCATTTAGGAAACTAATAATTTTTCAATTGTGGAGTAGAAGTGTAAAATTATCATAACAGAAGTGCAGAGAATGAAAAGAACAATGGATCTGACCTCATTTGTTTGATTATTAATGGTGTTTCATCTAATTTACAAGGTCTAACCTTGTGTGATGCAAATGTAAAGTGCAAATCTACCTTTTTATCTCACAGCCACTAATTAGTTATGCTATATATCACCCTATTTTTGCTCTAGTTAAGCAATGGGACACAGGAATCTGCGGTGAAAAGCCTCTGAGAATCATCTTTGTAAAACACCATAAGATTAGAAAGATTGAGAAAAACTGTGAAGATTATTTAATATAATTTTATAATTTGGTACAGGTCTTACTCCTCAGCTAAGGAAAAAAAAAGTCATTAAAAACTGGAAGTGAAATCTTTCCGGAAATGCTGTGGAAAAAAAAAAAAAAAGGCTTTAGTTTCTTTTCCTAAGACTTCACAGTGGTACCAACCAGTGGCAGAAAACGACCCTGTATTACATCAGTCACTTGGAGGAGCCATTCAGACTGCCCAGCACCAATGACATGGCCCTTTGCACTTCAGAGGAAACATGTCACCTTTTCTAAAAGGTAGAATAATTAGATTTCAGCGAGGAGAATCGTGAAACAAAGCCTTACTTCTGCTACCCCACATCAGTGGTAAAACAAGACAGAATCTGCACCTCCTTCCTCTATAACTTCCATGTGAAACACACAGATGGATCAGCTTGTGGATGTGAAGAGGAGCAACGAGCACTTCACTGAGCTATGTGGGTTAGAGGCACAGCAAGGAGCCAGAGAGAGGGTGTTGGTTCCTCCCTCTGCCCCAGATTTTGTTGCATCAGGCTTCAGATGCCTTTCACAACTTTGGATTCCCAGGAAGTTTTTGTAAAGTAAAAATCCACACTTGCTCAGTTGAGGGATTTTGTTCCTCTGGTAGTTGAATTACCATAACAAGAGAGTAGAGCATGTGCTGGAATCAGGCCAACAACCTCAGTTTGGGTGGCTTCTATAAGACATTGGTACATCAGCAGAAGAGAAAACACATCTCCACAAAACAATTAGGTAAAAATTAGAAGGTGATAAAATGGAAAATTAGTGTACTTAGATAGAATTTAGGACTGAAGCTTTTCTCCTCCCCATTAATTCAGTGATGGATTATACCACTGTGTCCTCAATGCATTTGTTTTAATTAAAGAAAACTGAAGGATGGTCCATGTTCATTCAATATTTTAGGTCAGTACCACTATAGAATTCTGTGCAAGTATATATCCTACCTATCTCTTTGCTTCTACTCTAATGAGGTCATCTATCAGTGAAAAAAGGTTGAAAGCTCTAAATCTTTAGTTTTCAAACTGCCTTTTTTTTTTTTTCTTTTATAGTTTACCTTCTGAGAGTGAAAGGACTGCCCACCCTTACCCCCCATCAACAACAAAGTCATCTCCTCTCTTTTCACTCCCCTCTGACACCATCTAAAGAATCTCAACAGTGATGAGATGAGACTAACCAAGATTGCCTTGTGGCTTCTTTCTGCTCCTTATGTGTTTGATTTTATCTTTCTGTTTGATGTTTCTGGAGTTCCTAGCACAACGGGACACTGGCCCATGACAGCAACTCTGAGACAACAACTCTAACACAAATGTATAAGAAATGTTTAAGAACGCCTTCCATTCAAGGAAAACTAAAAGATTCCAAAATGACAATATTTTTTTAAGTTTTAAACTTGTATATTCTCTTTATTTTTCTTATCCCCTGGCAACTAGATGTTTTCTCAGCCCTCAAGTCCATCTGGGCTACTGGTAACTTGCTACCAAGGGAGCTGTTCATGGCTTCTGTACAGAGGGAAGTGTCAAGGGTAGCCAAGACCACTAATGTCACCCAGGAGAAAAAAAAAACCCTCTTAGTCATTGATTACATACAGGCAAATTCAAGAACCTGCTTCTAACACACACTGTAGCACCTAACAGGGTTTTTAAAGTCATTTTTGGACAGCAGTCATTATCAATATTGTTTTCATAAAGTTTGTGTTAAATTTACCTCCCTTAGTACCACGTCATTACCAGTTATTTACAAGATGATGCAGGTTTTCACTGCACACACAAAGTTTGGGTGCTGGAGGGGCTTCTGAGCACGTTGAGCTAAGCAGAGCTCTCAAGACCATGTCGGGGGTGGGAGGGTAACAGGGAATGCAGCATAATACAAGGGTGATCTGCAGCCTGAAATGCTACATGAAAAGTGCCAAAGACCAGTTAAAGTATCACAAGCACGCGAGAAAGAAGACAGGCTGTCAACTGAAGTAGAGAAGTTTCTTCAGAAAGAATAATGCCAAAAGATAAGAAAGGATTTTCAAGAGTAAGGTATTTGTGGGGGAAAAAAGCAACCAAAAAACCCCAAACAAACCAACCACCAAAAAAACCCAACAGCACATCCTGAAAAAAAAAACAACAAACAACTGCAAACAACCAAACCAAACCAACTCCAACAAGATCACGAAATGTCCCTGGCACTGTGGGTATCAGCACCAGGGCTATTCCCTGGCAAAGGACTTCCACAGCTGCTTAGAATTTTCCTCACTCTATCAAACAGGGACAGCCTTCAGCCTGCAGGGGACCATCTGAGACATTTAAAAGTAAAAATATCTTGCAATATCAGCAGATCGATACTTTGATATTCAGCAAAATTCTATTTCACTTTTTTTCCCTTTCTCTTCCAGCTCTGTTAACCAGCATGCTCAGGCTTCTCTCTTCCTGACCAGAAAACCACAGAATTCTCACATTCCAGAGTCTGGTTTTTGTTCAGACACCCAAGAGCCTCACTCACCTTCAGATTACAAACGCACAGTATAAGGTTATCTTTATTTTTTGAGCACAGAACTGTTGATTTTGGCAGTTATTTCATGCTTATTCTACCAGGCATACTCTCTCCTTTTGCTCCTTCCCAGCCTAGTTCACTCCTCTCTTAATGAACAAGTCATGAGGGCACTTGTTATCTGCTCAGTCATGAGGGTGATCCTTTTCCTTTGAAGAAAATAATTCTCCCTTCCTCTGTGAGGGCCCACCAAGCACTAACCACACAAACTCAACCAGCCAGCACTCAATTAAGGGAGAGCGAGGATAACATTTAGCTCCATAACACAGCTCAGCAGGAGCTTGGTATCCCTTCTGCTTCTGAATAATCACCTCACATCTGTCCCTCACAAAAATGTATGTGTGTAGATTTGTTTTCCTTTACCCATCTGTTCACACACTCCATGATCCATGATCTAGGCAGTGTCTCTTAGGATTGTGCAATAAGTCTTCATATGACTTGGTGCCATGCAATAATTATAACTAGAATCTTCTAGATGCTCATATTCTTGGATTCTTTAGCCACTGAGCTTCGTTTTGCTTGCCCTTCACAAAAAAAACCCACACACCAGGAATAGAGGAAGGTCAGCAGATAAAAGGAAAATGAGACTCAGAAAAACACCTGCTTATGAGACAGAGCTTACAGAGACATTTACAACAAACAACAGCATTGGGAAGGTCATCAGAATACACCTACTTATCTTGTAGTATTATGGAAGAGATTAAAAAAGCGCCCAGGAGCAAAACATTGATATTTAACCAACGTTTTGTTCACAGTTGTCTAAATTGGTTCTAATGTTTTGATGAAAATAATTCAAATAAATTCCACCCCAGAAAAAAAAAACCAAACCACACATAAGGAAGGAAACTTTCAGTTAATTTTGACAGGCTGTTTAGTCACAATGGTGAACCTTGACAAACAACAGCCCTTCAGACCTGGGTATTGTGTAGCACTCAGCTGTGCTATCCTGGCTCACTGACAGCACTTCATTTTAAAGTTCAGATTAAGGTTCTGTTTTTTTGTTTCAAGGTCTTTCTTAAAATGTCTATACAACATAGTGCTGCTCAGTCACATTTATTTGTGCTTATTATCTTAATTATTTTTGCCAGAAAGACTGACAATTATGCATTTGCAGATGTAGCAGATCAAAATCCCCCAAACACTCTGGTGTTTGCTCTGGGCTTATTACTCCCTGATACTTTTGCTATCAGTAGAATTTGCTTGTTTACCATTGCTATCTCTACTAAGATCATTTATATAGATGAGAAGCAGTGTGAAGTTGCACTGCTGGCTCCTGGGAGGTCTCATTTGTTATCTTCTCCCAAATGAATAACAACTACTTTTACTACTGTTTGCTATTTTAAGCCAAAGCTCCACTCACATCTGTGTTCTCACTTGCACTTCACATAGATTTGGGTTTAAAAGAGATTAACCCACGCTGGCTCCAAATTCAGCAGAGGGATAAAAGGTTTCCAGAGGAAAGGCAAATGATAAATTCTGGGCCAATTCTCAGGGAGAAACATTTGGCTTTTACAATGAACTTTGCTGTGAAACCTCTTCTGCAGATCTGTGTGGTCCTCAGCAAAGTGACCAGGTAAAGCAGGGAAGTGATTTATTTGGAGCCCGGGTACAGTACCTCTAATGTTTCAGTGTCTTTTTGGAAGTTGTCTTTGTTTCTTTTTAAAGGAAGTAGTTGAGTGCACAGAGGAGTTAATAAAGTTGGTTTCACGTAGATTTCTATTTTGTGACAGAATTTGATTGAAATTTAATACAGTGTAAACTCCATATTTGATAGAAATCTTGCTATGGGGAAGGGAAGGAGAGGGGGAACTGATTCTAAACTCTGCTGCTGTTTTCAAGTTTAAACTATTAATTCTCCATCAGACTTGAGCCTGAAATAGGCTGATGAACTCAGAACTGCATCATAATAGATAAAAATCATGATTAGATGAGACACTTTAAGAAACAAACTCTTTGAAATGGAAAGAATTAAGCAGCAATGCCATAAAACACTATGAAATCAAAGTTACGGCTTTGATCATGAGTCAACCCACCCTCTCAAAAAAAGATTAGGCTTTTTTTTCCTAATGTGACCAGGTTAACTTGCTTGAACCGAGATTTAACCAGAGCTAACTTTAAAACCTACAGCTGAAACCCCAAATCTGTAGTTCAGACATGGAGTTCTTGGCCATTTCTCCTGATGTACCTAATTCTACCCAACTGATTTTAAACTGAAACTCACCATCCTGCGTAGCTCACACTCGTAGGAATTACATTCACCTTGTCTTTAGAAAATTACATCATCTTGATTATTATTTTCAAATTATAAACTACCATCAATATGTGGATTTCGTGGTGGATCAGGAAAGGGCAAGTAATAAGTATTCTTACTATTTTTTGTAGTTTGTAATCCCATATCCACCTATTTACATTATGCTTGGTATGGCTAGGTATAAAGAGGGGGTTTGTTTGTTTGTTTGTGTGGGGTTTTTTTTGTTTTAACATCAAAAATTTCTAATACTGAATTTTCCTCTTCTAAATTTAGAATTTCAGAGGACTGGAAATAAGAACTGTGTGAACAGGACTGGGCTTACAGTACTCTTCATAGAAAGAGCTTCAGTGACATTAGTGAGGAAATCAAGAACTCCACTTCTTTGACTGCCACATGGCATTCAGGTGTGGGGCAAGCTGACAAGCACACAGTCTCCAAAACAGCTTAACTGAAAAAAGGAGATGACCAACAACTTGTGTTCAGTATTTCTCAGTCCCATCCCCAAGGGTCTGTGCCAAGGAGGCAGATCCTGGCTCACTTGGCCCCCACCTGTTGTGCCTGTGAATGTGGTAAAACGTTACCTCCTCCATAACAAGTGAAATAATGTAAAAGACTGGCACACACAACTCAAAAGGAACCCTGGATGTTCAGCTTGGCCTCCACCTTCAGTGCAAAGAATCAATTTTTTTTTTCCACTCTTGAATCTATTACCTTGACCCAACCTGTGTCACAAGAACTCCTTTTGCCATTGTGGAAAACCTACCACAGGCAAAGTATAAATCTCACCACTATGCTGAATTTTCTCTATCAAAAAATTCCTTCTTTTCCTTTATGGACCTCTTCTTTTCTCATCCTTTATGTTTCTTGTATCAGGCATTTTCTCAGTCCTTTGTATTTTTATGGAACAACATTAAACTGAAACAAGGATCACATAGACCTACAACATTCATTCCCTTCTGTGCCTTTGCTTAATTATCCTGAATACCTGCACACGGTTCTCTTTTATCACAGTCCTGGACTTTCCAAAAAGTATTTTAGCAACATAAACAACGGTGATACTGTTTGCAAAACCTGATAAGTAGATGACAACAGTTCTCAAGACATTTTTAAAGCACATTGAACAGAATCTTAGGAGACTGAATATCTCCTGCACACCAGAAGCACTGTAAATATTATAAAACACTAAATGTGTAAATATTTTAAAACACTAAATGGTGTTTGGGATACAAAAAGTGTAAATATTAAGCCCTCAGGCCACGAGGTCCCTGGTGCTCCTTAAAGATGCTTTCCAACTTTGTTACTGTTTAGAGAGCTGCAGCTCAGCTGTGGGGCATTAACATAACCATACATCCAGATGTTCTCCTTTGATCTTTGTTTAAAGACTGTCTAATCGTCAGTGTAGTCACACTGCATGACAAGGACTACCCTAACATTTGAAACCAAATGTGGAAATTCATTACTTCCTAAAAATCTTCAAAATATTGCAGGAAAATACTGCAGGGTCTCCCCAAGGGCAGCAGTTGTCCATAAGCTCAAGTTGACAAATCTCTACACAGTTACAGGTGAAAAGTAAATTGCTAAGTTCTATCCAAAGAAGCACATGTACTGTGGTTAAGACTTTTTTTCTCTTTTCTTAGTTCTTTTCTGTGGGCAGAGCAGACAGAGAGATGTGTGGCCTGCATTGACCGGCTACAAAGCTTTTGGGAACAAGGAGAAAAGGCTCTGCCTCAAAACTTCTTATAGCAAGGAGGAGCACTAGAAGCTGACTGCAGTGCTTTCTGCAACATATCACGACTGACTTGAAATCATTACTGAAAGCCATGCCACTGCTATTGACTTTGCAATAACTCCATGTCTCAGCGTTGGGGTGATGGCAGCCCGGATCGACAAACAGGAGCTAAAACTGGCTCTGGGCTTTTGTATCTATTGGTCTTTGTTAATTGCATTTCTACTTTCTTTATCACATTTGGTTCTAAACACTCAGCAGAGCAGAGGATGCTGACAGGGCAAGTAAGTTTTTGTCCTAAGTTCACACAGAAGCCTCTACAAATTAGACTCGAGGCTCGGTGCCGCATTACACAGCAGCTCTCACTGTGGAAGCAGGAAAACAAAGCAGTGCCACTCTTGGCAATGATCCTAAGTATGCAGGAAGGAGAGACAACAAATGTCTCCAGGGACACACTGATATATGGAGTTAGCTAGCACCTGAAAAGCCTAACACCTGTGATCCTCCCACTGCACTGTGTTACTCACAGTGTATCACCCAGTCACACTGGAATTCATCTCACCTAATCTTAGGTGCTTACAAAGTAGACATTGACATCTCAGGTAGTTTTCCTTGCATAACCAGTGGAAGACAACTGACACTTCTAGTACAGCATGGATCATCTTGTCCAGGGAGGGACATCTAAAATAAGCCACAGGAATCACAGCCTAGAAGCAATGATTTTTCTCCATTTTCTATGAAGAACTCTGGGTGAGAAGATGTCTGGAGAGGTACAACGGCTTTTCAGACAATGAAGTAGAAAATGCAACTCAAGACGTCAAGCCTATTTATGTCACTAACTGAATTAGACTATTTTCCACTCACCACAGGGTATAGAACAGGAAAATCATATATGATTTTCTTTGTCATGTTATCTCAGCTTGTCATTCTACAATTTCTTTGTGACATACAACACAGCAGCCTAGAACATGCCTGTCATGTTGCAGAGCACAGCCTCCTTCCTGGCTTCACACTGTTAGCTCAGAGAAAAAGAGAAAAAAACCTCCTTTTTCATTCTCCTGTTCATGCACAGCTACAGCACCTAGCCATGTGTAAAAGAATATGGGAAAACTGCTCTTACAGATCACAAAGCCTGGTTGCCAAGAATAGAGCACGTCTGAGACTACTTTGAGGTGGATGCATGTCTCTATTTCTCAACGTTCATACCAAATGTAAAGTGTTTCACAAAAACACAGCTCCTCTTTTTTAGCAGAAATTCACAGTTTGAGTCTCCACTGCTGTACCCTCGGTGTGGTTGTTCCCAGTTGTGTTGATCACACCTTCTCAACTGCACAGCCGTGCATGAGCTCCTGAGCTGGCAGAGGCCTTCAGGATCCAAGGAGGCTTGGAAATTGTGTTTCAATATATATTGTCTCCTCTAAATTGGATCAAATTTGTTTCTACCAAAAAGTGCATCTTTTCCTAACCAGACACCTCAACAGACTATTCAATAAAGTCTCTTAAAGTGAGAATTCTAAGCTGTGTCTTATACCACCAAGAGCATTCCTGAGCAAATAGATGATGTGTTCTTTGACCCTATCAGTTAAGTGAGAAAATAAGGGAAAGAATAGTATTTCTGATAGTGCATTAGGCCCCAGAATCATAGGGGAATACCATACCCAGGATTAATTCAGATGCTGATTCTGCTCTTCCCTCCCTCAAAAATCTGACTGCACAGTTTTGCAGTGGTGGAGAAGGATTATTACTATTTTGGTGGAATTTTCTGCCTTTTGGAAAGGGTCACATGCATATAATAGTGTTTTGTCAGATACACATTTTGCAAGTAGCTATGGGAAAGCAGGCTACAAGAGAATCTGTGCTTTTGTTTAAACAAGAAACACTGTACTCCAGCCAACTTCAAGAGGAAATGTTGCTATTATCCATTGGGATTGAAGGAGACTGTGGTGCTAATCCATCACCTCTGCCTCTCTCAGACCTGTCAGTCATGTGTCACAAGTATAATGTACATATATGCACGTGGCACTGCAAGGACAGTAGTACTTGTACTGGCTTACATGACACACATGTGACATGTAGATTTTTATAAAGCTTTGTTTTAGAGAGGGAAAACTGACCCTCCACACCAACCATCTGTCACACTTCATCCCAATGCCCTCTTACTCCTAAAAACTTTAGTCCTCAGAAGATTAGGTAGGAAAGCAGAGGCAGAAAGACTAAAAGATTGGGATGCATTATTTAGTTACAATTCACTGCCTGAGTTGTGCTGTTTTCATATTCCTTGCCTACAGCAGAAAACACCTCTAAATGCATTAGCTGAAATGAATGGGTTGAACCTAAGCTGTTCTTCCTCATCTTTGTGAAACAGGAAAAGAACTGCAGCTCAGCTGCTGTGAAATAACTGACAAGGATTTGGGTATCTGAGCACACAGTGAGTAGGTAAGTGATAAGGACAGATACTCCTTACTGCCTGAGGCGGTGTGGTGGCTGCAGCCTGTCTTAGTTCCCTAAACAGGATCATAGTTCAGTCAAGTTAGAACCTGAATATTAATCAAGGTGTTCTGCTCAGGAGCTCATTTATTAAGCTTGTAGTTAAACCTGAAAGACACAAACTTTCTAGCAGAGACATGGTTCAGATTTACCTCAGTCTTTCTTTACTACGTTTAGGCCTTTCTTATGCCAGCACACTTGGCTTTAATCACATTCCTTGTGTCAAGGCTTTTGGAATGCCTTCCTCCCAGCACAGGTGTGCCCTGAGCGCTGCACCAGTGCAGCCCTAACTGAGTCAAGCAACAGCCTTTTGGAGGCCTTTTGCTCCCTGGTTCACCAGTTTATAAGAGTTGTGTAAAAGTTAACATTTAATCTCTTAATAAAGCTGTCAGAGGTAAACATCGCTTTACTACTTCCTTCTTAAGGACACTAGAGACACTCTCTGAGGGAGAGAGATAGATTTAAATGAAGTCAGCTCTTAAACTACCCTCCACCTTCCCTAAGAATAAATCTCTTGCAAAGGCTCTCACAATATGACTGGTTTGGGGACTGGGGCAGGAGGGAGGATAAGAAGGGGAGAACAAAATAAAATCACCCCCCCAAACCGAACAAGCCTTAATTTCTAACCTCAGACACTGAGAATACAAGATTCTCTGTATTGCTTCCAAGCACTTTGCTATCCTATCCTGTCCAGTGTTCTGCTTTCAGCCATGGCTGATTTTTGTTGCTTCAGAAGAAGGCAGAAAAAAACCCAGGATACACCTAGCCAAGTGCACACTGGAGGGAAAAAAAATCCTTTTCATGCTGTAGGAGACTAAGGTACAAATAATGGAGCAGTAGATCTCATCCTGAGTTTCAACAGATCTGTATATTGTAAGATATTATACAAATGAAAAATGAGTTTAAAACATTCCTGCTATTTTGATCAGTTACAATTTTTTGCAGGTCAGGGCACTAACACTTATTTTCACACAAGATATTAGGTGAACCAAAATCTGATCTAGTCCAGCACATCTTCCCTTTTTAAACCTGGACCAGTTATCTCTTCCTGTGACTTCTAAAGCTTCAGCTTTTTAAGATTTACCTCTGAAGCAATCAGTTGCCTCTCTCTGCTCCTCATTTGTTAACCCACGAAACTCTCCTGTGCAAAGGCACAAATTTCACCTCCGACAATGAGCCAAAGAACACTCCAGGACTGACAAACAGATGTGTGCACAGCACAGACAACACGGCAGTTTCGGGGCTATCAGGAGAAGTGCACAGCAGTTTCTGTCTGCACACATTAACATCCAAGTCATCCAGGCACTTCTTCTGTGCCTCTGAGTCACCTCGATTGCTATGGATTACCCTCCCTCTGGAGATTCAGGATGGCATTCCCATTATCCACTTAGGAACATGCTTTTACTGTATCATCTACTTAAGTTAAGCTGATGCTACCAGCTGCCATTACTTCTGTGCTATGAATAGTGGAGTTGATAGACATCAACCTGCCATTCCTCTCCCTTCCAGAGCATGTGAAATCAGGAAGCATTGCAACGTTTAGCTCAGGGCTTATGAACCAACCTGAAATGGCAAAACCTAAGCTTTGAAATTTGTTGGCTATATATGATTTTGATTTTGTGGTTAGCAGTAGGTAAACAGTACTTGTTTCAGCACTGATAAGTCAAAATTCTTCACAAAAGAAACACTTCCCATAGATCTAAACCAGAATGGGAAAACCAAACATGCTCTAGAATTTTGTACAGTGCGTCCACTGAATGACAGGACTCTTTAGTTTCCACAACTATGTATGTAATATGTCACTTAAATAGTGTGACAAGATTATAAAATGAGTTACAACAACAGTAGTTTGCATTTAAACAAATGGCAAGTACAATATTTACATTATTATCAAAATCAATTTTGTTACGCACATTGAGATCAAATGATTAAGACAGTACATAGAGTTAAAGAACATGAGTCAGAGTGCAAGGCATTCTGCACTCAGTTTTACAAAGTTATTCCAGTTTCAAGACAAGCCTACTTCTAAAATGACCTACTAAGTGACACTACACCATTAGGTTTTCCATAAAAATCACCTTATTACCTTCAACTGCTGTTCTCTGCTTTATGTCCCAACTCCTAGACTGAATATCTCTCATGAAAATATGAAGCTATTACTATTTCAAAATTTTCTTTATATCTGTTCATATTACCATCATGGAGAATTCGACAAAGTTGATAAAGTCTTTATCATATGTATTGTCACAGTGTAAGGAGCTACAAAATAACAGCTAGACTGTTCCAGGCAGTGTTCAAAGAGGCAGGAGGACCATAGCCTGAAGAGTTTTTGTTCTAAAGAGAGAGAAAATAACCCATACACTGGGAATACACATGCAACACGCAAACAATGAATAATACTGACCATTCAACAGCTTTTGGAAAAAAAAACATAGCTGGGAGAGCACGAGGTTTTGGGGGAGGAGTGTGGGAGATGGAGACACGGAAGGGGAGGTACCGACTGGGACACCTGCTGAGGCAGAACAAGGACTACACAAAATCCTCAATATAAATTAAGTATTTACTTAGAGGGAGCAGGAATTTCATCTTGGGGCAACAAGATGAATTCTCCTCCTTCCCTGTGGTTTCTATTGCTGCATTATGGAATGTCCCTTTGGTCAGCTGGGCCAGCTATTCCTCTTCTCAACTTGTTGTGCACCCCCAGCCTCCTCGCTGTTGGGACAGCATGAGAATCAAGAGGCCTCAAGACTGTGTAAGCACTGCTCAGCATCAATTCAAACACCCGTGTGTTACCAACACTGCTTTCATCACCGATTCAAACCACAGCACCATGCAAGCTACTACGAACAAAATTAACTGTACCCCAGCCAAAGCCAGCACAAATGTCTCTGTGGGACAGCAGAGCACATGCAGATCCCACAAAGACCTAAGGAAGGAATTGGCACACTAAGGACTATTGTCTGTTCCTACCCCAATGCTGCATGCTGGTCCTATGACCTGTTTCACATAATCAGTAGGGAGAGGATGCAATCCCTCTTGTCCTTAGTGGTTTGCTTTGAAATCACAGGCACTGCCACCAGCAAGAGTGGAAGCTGCAGAGTATTTTACAGGCTGGTTCCTGGGCTCTGCATGTGTATTTATCTGTCTATAGTATTACTAGTCATTAAAAAGTCTGTCCCCTTTTTGACTGAAAAAATATTTAGTTTCTCTGGCTTATGACAGTCTTTGTAAAGAGCAGTGCTGTATTGATTCTTTCTTCAGTGTGTATACAAACTCATTTATAATGTTGTGACCTGAACTGTAGAGCACAAATTTAAAATGACCTGTACATATTACTTGGTAACATTTGGATTGCAAGTTAAATACTCTCTGATTAAACATGAATGTTTTTCCCTGGGAGTACGAGATATCTTATCAGAAAAGCCTTCTTATCAAATTCACCATCCTGGAGGCAGACACATTCTCTTGCAGTGCTGGGAGTTTATAATGATAAAATTAACAATGTTGTATTTCCCAGTGAAGTCAGCAGTAGTGCACTGCATCCTACCATTAATCATTAGAGCCAGTTCTCATAACAGAGCCACTTGCTGGCCCTCAGGCACCTGCATCACTCCCCAAGCAATTCCAGTCCCCAGCAATAACTTATCGCAGAAGCCAGGGATCAAGATTAAAAACCCAGTGAATAATGGGAGACTGTGTGCACCTCTATTCCTCTGGTAGATACAAGCAAGCTAATAACCTCCTTAAAGGGGAAGCAAATCATTCCATATTTTTCACTTTATAGACAAGCCAGAAAAGACCTGTATCTATGTCTCACTAAAATTTATTGTATTGTTTAAGTTACTTGTTTCTGCCTTGTGCAAGGCATCAGCATGCATAAAATATTGGAGGGGGGGTCCTCTCTATAGTTCTGCTCCAAGTACACTATATTCTGCTTACAATAAAAATTGCAGGGGAACAAAATTCTAATTTAAATCAGAAAATCAGAAATATTACCCATTTTGTAAAAGCATTTGGGCAAGTAGTATAATCAGAGGCTGGATTTCCAGCAGGTAAAAAAATGGCTTGAATTGACATTTGTGCCATAGAGGTGATAAAAGAGCCCCTGAAAATGCATTTCAGCCATGGTTTCTCCTCCTCTCTCCCTCCCAGTCACAGGGGCATGGTACTAAAATACTGTTTTGCTGCTGCTGAAATCAGTGCAATTCTCTGGGCAAGAGTCTGCTGCAATCGATGCAGCTCACGGCTTGCTAAGCATACAAGAGAGACAGGCAGGTCTGGAAGTAAAAAAGGAATATGTTACAGAAACCTTCATGGGAACTTAAATGTACCTGCTGGGAAGAAAATACACACATATACGTGTGTAGGTGCACAGCTACATACCAAGGTTGTTTTTCATCTCATTCAATTCAGTATCAAATATTATTCCATTTTTGAAACTGTACTCAGAGTTACCCCAGATATTCATATTTTTTACCTACAGATCATATGTAACTTTTAAATAATAATAATAATTATTATTATTATTACTACTGCTATACAGTTTATTCAAGAATTAATCTGGAAAAAAATAGTTGTAGTCCTACAGTAACTTGAAAGGAAGGAAAGGAAGTAGTGTCTGTGCTGCTCTTCAGTGCTCTCAGGAATTTCATATCAAGTTTTCACTTTTTTGGAGGTTACTACGATATGGGTGCTTGGATTCCTGAGGGAAAAACAAAAATTGCTACACTTAATAGAATTAATACTTGCTACAGATTTTGTGTAAGGGGAGCAGAGAAAGAATTTCAAGTATGGCATTGAAGAGGAAGAGAAGACAGGGAATTTAAGAAAGTTAAATGTAGAACTGCTGGGTTAAAAGTCTCCAGTTTATACAGGCAATTCTTTACCACACCAGTATATAATGCCTTAGTCAACAGCAATTTCAGACAACACACTGAGTTGAACCAGACCAACATATAAGAGAGAAAAATGCGTGAAGAAACTATAACTGAGTCACAGTTGGGCTGATTTTATAATGAATACCACACGGACTCAGAGTAGAAATCTCTGTCACTTTGGATCTAATCTGCCATTTAGAGTATATGAAATGTTGAGAATTATGGAGACTGCAAATTAATCTTTAGAAGCTGAAACATAGCACCGAAAAATCTGGGAGAGAAAGGAATGAATATTAAAGATGACCACAAAAATTTGTCAAGTGAGACTAGTCATTGAACCTATTTATAAATTGTTAGTGTTTGACTGTTATCCTGGGGGTTTTCATGAAGTATTTATTTTTGATTGACAGGTCTCAGAAATTCTTCCTCTGATTTTCCCGTCTGCTAAAAATATAAGTTCATCATGATTATAAAAACTTGATGCCCCCCAAAAGCTTTCCATGCATACACTCAAATGAGATAAAAGTCATTACTGCTTACTGATGTATCTGTAAACCTACATAAAAGTCACATTATGCTTAATGATTTAGAAATAAATAATAATGTATTAATGTAATGGATGTATTTCTGGAATGGCTGCATCTCTGAATACCATGTGATACACTAGAATATCAAATGGTTTAAGCAAAGTACTACTGCCATTACTTCATGAAGCAAGGTGATTGACTCTGAAATGTGTTGAGTTCAGTCCAAAACATGTAAACAACAACAAAAAAATTATTTGAACATCCTAATAATCAATGTACAGACAGTTATTTCCACCTAAAGGTCACATAAAATGGCATTATTCTCTTTTTAATGTTCAGTTTGTAGCTGGGGTGGGTAACACCTGAGAGTGAATGTAAGAACTCTGATTAATGATTTTACCTGATTACCTATGGCAATAAGTCATTTTCCATAGAAGTTCATGACTTCCTGATTAGATCTTTATTTTGATAAAAGAATTAAACCCTTTAGTAATGTGCATCAAGTTGCAGCAAAATATCTCTACTGAGCATATCTTAGAATCCTGTGATTGGTATTAATATTACAAAAGTCTGTTGTAGAGGGAGAATGGAGAGTACCACAAGTCATAAAATTACTGGGATTTTAAAATATACCCAGGAATGTGTGCCATTCACTTCACAAACATCAGAACTGGTGTCAACTGAAGCCTTTAGAGACATGATGCAATTAGCAGCTTCTCCACAAGTTTTTGAAGGAAGGAGGATCAATGAGAAAATGCTTCAAAAGCTGGGTGCAAGTGATGTATGTACTAGTGATGGGAACAGCAGAGGGGCTTTGGTCATGTCTTAAGGAAGAAAGGTGACAATCTGATAAAGTTTTTTTAGGATTATGCTTCAGATAACACAGTCCAAAGGTAGATGAATAAAGCAGCACAGCAAACAGTTTTTACAAGTTTGTGGGTTGGTTTGGTAGCAAAGGCTTTTATTTAGCAAAAAGAATTGGTTTTTTAACCATGCTCCTGGGGTCATAGGGGTTTGTAAATCAGATCTTTACATGGGGTCAAATAATTCATTAAGGACATAGCCACGCAGTGGGATCTGTTTTCCATTCTTGAGTTGATCCTTGCCTTGCAGAATACAGATAATTCGAGTGCCAAAAAGTCCTGTACCATTAATTTCAATGTCTATTCTACACTACTTTAGTTGACCTCTGCCTATTCATCAGCTTGAAAACCTATCCTTTTGCTGACTTTAATGGTGAATAATCAATAGTCCGTTTCCACTCTCACTACCAACTCCTAATTCACGTGCAGTGAAGACTAAACCAGCTGTAGTTCTGTGGTATCCAGTGAAAGAGCAAGAGGTGGCAAGCACAAACCAAAGTACAAGATAACCTATTTAAACATCACAAAAACCTTTTTTCCTCAAGTGTGATTGAACACAGGAACATGTTGCCCAGAGAGGCTGTGAATTTTTCATTCTTGGAGTTATTCAACACTCGTGGTCACTGCCCTGAACAACCTGCCCCTGTTTGACCGTGCTTTGAGTGGGAGGGTTGGACTAGATGGTTTCCAGACACTGCTACCAACCCTCAACCATTGTGTCATTTTGGGATTCTATAAAAAACTTCTATCAGTTGAAACTCTGTGACTCACCCTGGTCCAATGCCTTTGACTGCAAACCTGATACCTGTGGTTACAAACAAAATGTACAAATCTGTGTCCCCTCAAACATTCCTCAGCAAGCAGCAGTCACCTTTCAGCACACACCCCTTGGCTGGATCCAAAATGGGCCTTCCCCCCTGCAAGCAGAGTTCCAAGAGCTGTGATCCTTGCTCTTCCAGGTGTTGAAGGCTAACATAGGTGGAACAGCTGTTCTCCATGGGAACTGTGTGTGGGATACTGGGCAGGAGGGCAGTCTAAGCCCGGGACAGCAGTGATTCATTTATAGTGCGTGGAAGAGATTCATGACAGATCACATGCTGCTGTGCAGAAAAATGTGCAGTCTGCCCTGCTCACAGAATGGACAGATTTATGACTTTCAGAAACAGTGATGTGAAGAAAAGTATCTGCCAGACCTGACTTAAGACTAGAAAAATATAAGTTTTGCACTCGGAACACGACTGAGAATATGCCGAGTTCAATCCTCTTTATAAAAACATAAAAAAGGTGTTTAAGTTTAGGTAAATGCTCGGGTCTTACCTTGTTCAAGTTATTGTTAACTGTCTTCTCCAAAAGAGACTTTAAATCAGCATTGCAGAAGAGACAAAAAAGCACCAGTGGAGACAAGGAGAAGCTCTACTAGGAAAGCCAGACAAGTCTTCCAACACTTCTGAAATTCAGAGCAGAAGAGGTAGGTTGTGTGATATGTTATGGAGGGAATATTGGATTTTAAGTAGATGGGCAACAGACCAGAAAAAAAATCCAACTGTGACTAGTGTTACAAAGGATGCAGCATTGGAGACTGGTTTTTTCCCCTGTTAAGGCAATATGTTTAATCCCATAGCTCCTTGCCCAATATAATTCCCTATTACTCCCTTTGTTTTATGAAAACAGTAATTTTCCTAAGAACAGGTAACAGAAGACTGTTTTTATGAGCTAAAATTTAGATTCCTTAGACTGTTAGAAAAGTTTTCCTAATTGGGTTATTTTTTCTGCAAATTGGCCTAGACATATCAAAAAAGTCTTTAGTACTGTTGTAGCATTGTCATGTAGATTTAAATTAAACAAAAATAGATAAAATGCTGAAGTGAAGTAAACTGAAATGAAAAAATACATAACATTTGATTTTTCACAAGGAAGCAAAAAGTTGGAATTATTCTACTAGGTTTGACTGTACTTAAAAAAAAAACAAAACACCAAAATAAACCCCAAACCCAATAAAGGCACTATAAGAATGAAAGCAAAGGTTTAAACCTGAAAATGCTTATGCATGTGAATAATTAAAAACTCTAGAGTAAAATTATTCATGCTTTGGACTTCATGCACAAGTATCAGGACACAAAGAAACAAGTTATCATCTCATATTGAAATTTACGCTTTTTTTTTGGTCTGTTTAAGCTTCCTAAAATTCCTGCTGATTGCAATGAGGAGTTTGCAGGAGCTGATGATCAGTACTCAATCATGGCATTCAAATCCTGCCTGTTTTGGGTGTGGAATACATTACATATTTGTGAGACTACCTGCATCTTATAAAGTCCCCCTCTTGTATTTACTTACAGACACTTAGCCCTTGGTGTTAAAAGATTGTATTTCACTTGCTAATGCATTCCTTGAAATGATGCTTAGATTAACAGCATCTCTAAAGGAAAGCGAATATGACATTTCAATAGATCCATATTTTTTGCAATAGTTCCTACACGATAAGTGCAAAAGATCAAACTGTTGAGCACCAGCAAACATCTCGCTGTGAAGGCCCTCAAACGTGTGAGCAGTTCTTATGAAAGGGAAAACACGGACATCAAAGGAGCACAACCAGTCCTTAGACTTGAATAAAAATATGTCCGTTCTACCAGAAGTGCTCAGGTACAAAACATCATTCGCTGCTTTTCCTCTTTCAAGGGGCTTAATTTTACAGAAACTTTCTTTTCAATGCAGCATGTGATGTGACTTGGGAGAGAAGAGGGATTTGGGATTTTCTAGTGTGCTATTCAGCCATGAAGAGTCAAACATTTTGCTGAGTTAAGGTGATTTGCTACGTTGCCCTGCTTAAGCTCAATACCTATTTCTGCGTTGCCCATTTTAATCTTAGTTGCAAGTTAAACTGACATTGCTGCAGTTCTTTTCTAAGGGTTTCCAACACATAAGCTAAATTGCAGCACCTTGTAAAAGGGGTTTTGTCTGTTCAGCAGGTGGACAGTGATTGATTAAGCTTCAGTGACTCGTCTGTGGATATGAATTCTTAAAGACACTGATTTGCAAAATCAGAAACCCAGTGATGGTACAAGGGTAGAATATTCCAGAGCAGTATTCTTGACAGTAGTGCAAGTTGTGTGAGACCAAAGGGCTGATCTAGCCCTACTGTGTGTTTATGTAGAATAGAAATGTGTCTACTAATCTGATCTCAGCAACTCTTAAAGGTTAGCAATCTCCCAAAAGGTAGATCTTTTTAGCAAAGTGTTTATAACTTTAACATGTTATAGAACTAATGACAAAGTATTCTTCTGAAACAACTTAAGGAAACGAGGAAATAGAAATAAGTTCACTGAACCCCACAACGTGACAGCTGAGGAAAGTCAATGACAGAGAAGGGTATGCTATGAACTGCTTTCCATGGCTCAGTCTGCGTGTTTCAATTCAATATCTTAAAGAGAAGAGTATATTTCAGATTTGAGCCAATTTCCAATGTAAATACAGACTCCATGCTTTCAAAACTATTATCCTTATGAAAACACCCTGGAGTATATTGGGTTTGTTTTCCCTTCTGAGCAGCCAACTTTGATACAAACAGCTTGTGAATCAATAAGCAACTTGTTTTGTGGCCTCCCTGTGCATCGATTCACATACCATTTGTCTCCTTGTAAACACCATAATAAAACAATTATCACTTAATAATGCACCATTACATCATCAGTAGCCAACCAGAATGCCGAGGAACCATAATTTTCTTGTCCCTGTATATCATCTGTACATTGTAGTTCATTCAATTTCGTAATAAATCAATATGTATTACTTTCCGTGGGTATTTTGGGAGTGCTCATGTAATTTTTCCCCAAACAAACAAAAGATCACCAGAGAAAACCAGGTAACACTAGGTTTTAATAACCTGGAAATAAATGAAAGAAAAGAGATTTGAAATAAAAAGTTTGTGCTGAAGAGTTTAGCATGCAATTGATATTCTAAGTTTCAGACAGAAACATGCTCTGAATTAATTTAAGGAGCCAGTTTTGGTACCTTATATGTAAGATATATACACGTGCACTGAAACATCTCCAGAAGGGACCTTTAGTGGTGATTAAATCAAACCTCCCACCAACATGGTGTATAAATCTTACCTAATAAGATTCTGATAATTTTCTTTAAACAGAGTAGACCCTATATTAACAAATTAAAAACAAAAAAATACCCAGTTGCAAGTCTCTCCTTTATCTAAAAATGGGGAAAATCCATCTCTATTACATCACCTCTATGCTGATTATCCATGGCTTTTGAGAGGCATTTAATACCACCTCCCTTGGTCTTTCAGAAAAGCACTGCAGTGGACAGGCAGATAAATGGAAAAGGGTTATAAAGGGAACTCCCTGACACAGAAAAGTCAATAAAGGTCAACAAGCAGATGTTGGTCTGACACAGCATCAAGAGCTGTCTTTATGTACATGCATGTAACGGATCATCCCCTGCAGTTTTTGGAGTGTGCTGGAACCACAAATTATAGCAATTTTTGATTGATATTTTAACTACTACACAAGCATTTGGACAGAATATTATATCCTGGGAAGACAGGCTAAGTCACCTTTGTAAGAAAACAGAGTAACTAAGGTATTGGAATAAATGTACTTCCCATGTCCTTATTTAATTATAACTTTTACAGTACTTTACATCTTGTGTTTCAGAATGAATTCTTCATGTTACTATTGTGATGTTAATTACCTCACTTTTTGGTATCTATAAGGAATTAACTTAATTCCAGAGACCGAAAAAGCACCTATTTTTTTCCAATATTACCTGCAGTTGTCCCCTTCTGTAGTGATACAGACTCTGAAAGTGGCAGGGTACACTGCACAGTCCCTCTTCTGAGCATAAATAAAACCCTCTCACAGCCTTGGAATGACAAAAACCTGCTATTGCTGCGTCCATTCAGCAAATTTCACTGCCTGCTTTCACTGTTGGAGCGGATGAAATTCCTGCTTCCACCTCCCACCACAGTAGCCTGCTGCCTCAGAAATCAAACTTTAACTCCTCACAGAGAAAAATATGTGGTGTGAAGAACAAAGAAGGGCACAGAGTGCAGAGTCATCCCCAAACTCTCACACAAAAACTGCACACAGTTCTCAGTTTCCAAGTCCCTGCAGGGCACCCCCATGACCAAGGTGACAGAAGAGCTTAGTTGATGCCAATAGTGTAATGAATTAGAATATTCCTGAAGAATAATGGTCCCTGGAGGCTGGAAAAGTGCTACAGCAAAACCCCCTCAGACTTTGATGCCTCTCATGACCACACAGTGCTCTGTTGTAATTACCACCTTTCTATTAGGCCTAGTGACACTTCAAGCCCACCCCTTTCCTCAGACAGTTATTTCTGTAGCACTGGGAAGTGATCAGAGGCCCCCAGCTCCAAAAATATGCAGGATGTTAGAGAGTAGGTATAGTGTTGAACCCAGGACAGTTTAACATGAGCAGGTGTCTGCTCCAATTTCTCTTAATCATGTAAAGCACTGGAGTTTTTTTTTTGTTTCTTTTACCTTCTCAGGGCGAATATTTGGGAAAACAAATTTACTTTAAGCTAGTGAGGTCCAGTTCTTCAAGGGCAGAGGCATAAGAGCTCCTCCACACCAGGGCTTTCCATGTTTTCTGTAGCAATTACTTGGATTGTACTTTCTCCAAGTTAATAAATATTATTTTCCTGAACTGCAGAATCTGCTAATTGCTGTATGGCCACTGAATTGCATAAGCTTTTAAAATCCTGGATCACATGGAGGAATGGCTGCGCTTGTGGAGCCATAATTAGCAGTGCACGACAAAAGTGAAATGTAATGAAATTTGGCCGTTGCAAATCTGACTCTCAGGAGAGGTTCACCACATTCCAAGAACTTTTGGAGACTGCACAGGGTACACCAGTGATCTGAGGCAGGGGAATTCCAGCAGTTCTACATGTATAAATCCTGGCTTGAAATAAGCAGTCATGAAATTGTTTGCTAACCATATACATCTATGCACACAGACACAGAAGATGGTGACCATCAACACTTACGTTCAAAAGACAGCATTAAATTCAGACTTCAAAATACCACACAAAAATGTGTTTGTTTAGTGACTGCCCAGCAAATTATATGAGTTACAGAACTGCAACAACAGCAGTTCAGATGCAACTAGGCAACAATATGCTTTTAGGTTTCTAATACTGTATTTTTCTCTGTTTGCACAACTCAATTATTATTATTTTGGTTGGCAGTATGGTAGACTTTTGTGAGTCTGACAAAATAATCTCTCTAAACACATAGTAATGAGTGTTAAATTCAGCTGGCCCAGAAAAGACGGCATCTGCTTCAGCTTTGATATTTGGCTTGCAGGGTCTTTCCCAGTCTCCATGTCAATCATTGGATTCTATCTTTACATTTTATTTTTACCAATGCCAGTACCAAAAAAATTAAAATATTTTTTGAGATATTGCATAGGAGATGTCAAGAGGATTCCTTTTGTCCTTTACAGAAGTTCTGCAGACCAAGTGCAAAGTACTAGGCCCAACAAGATTTGTGAATACTTGAAGCTGCCTGGCGCATCTTGCCATGTATGTCATCTTTATTTGCTCTGATTCAGCCATGGAATAAACCTCCAATCTCCCCCCAAAGAAGTTGCTGAAAAGGATATTTTCCAGCTAACTGTAAAGATACAAGAAGTGCATAAAACCTTCAGGTGTCAGTAAGAGAAAGTGATTCATCAAAATGATGGTTTCCATGGTAGAATTAAGAATTCCATGTTGCTGTTTGAGTTGACAGAGCATGTTGGCAAGACACAAGGAGCAAGCCTGAACCTGGCCCTAGTTGAAAATTAGACATGACATAGAACAGCAGGACACGTTAATGAAAGTGTTTATCAACATTATTTGTAGGGAGGTGATGAACTCGCCTTGATTTCCATAATGCCTGAGAATTCTCTGATTTATGATTTGATTTTTATTCCCCCTCCTCCCCTTTCTTGAGGAAAAAAGCTCCCTAGTGAATCTGCATACCTTTACAAGGGGGAGGGAGGGCTCTTTATGGTGCTCTCTCCCTCTCTCATGCGATCAAACCTAATTTCCTTCTCAATTTGCTGTGCTGCTATCTCCAGTAATTGCAATTGGACTGTCAAAACTGTTGGCATCTTGAAATAATGGAATATTACCTAGTATCAATCTCATTTCACATTCCTGACAGAAAGCATGATTTCCCTTTGTCTGTCCCATTTGCAGTAACAAACTGCATGATTTCCATTTTCACTAATAATTTCGACACACACAGTTGGCTGACCAACATTTCAGACCTATTGCTTTATTCTTACATTGATATAAATGTCTTTTAGTATTTGAAAAAATATTTAAGGCCTCCAACAATTTTCATTTTGCTTTTGAAATAAAAGACCAGAAAGGAGTTTATTTCCTTGACCTGGATCAATATGGAAAAATAATTGCTGAAAGCTTGTGGAATCAAGCTTTATCTTATGTTGGATAAAGACCAAATGAGACAAGTTGAGAATAACAAATTCTGTTGTCTTACCCATAACTAATATTGGCTCCAAATAGCTGAGATTTCTTTTCTGCATACTTGAAATGAAAATATATTTTCTATCTTTGCACATATGACCTCAGACATCCATTTTGAAGATATTTCCCTATTGCCCACACACCAAAAACTTCTGGTCTTTTGCATTTGAATCTCACCATTTCAAAAAGGAAGGCTTCACATTTCAAATGAGTAGAAAATGTTAGGTCATATCAATCAATGTAACATTTGAAAAGAATATTTTTTAAAGTGGATTATGACTGATTTATCCAAGAAGAAACTTCAGAGAAAGTTTAAAGTCACCTATAACTGTTCTCAGTGGAGCCTCTTTCTCTTGGCTTCTCTCCCTTCCAGCCCCCTCACTCTCTGGGGCCCATCTCAGACTGACCCAGTCTATCAATATCTTGTACTGGAGGTCCAAAACTGAACACAGCATCACAAATCTAGGTTTAAAAGTGCCAAGTACAGGGAAATGTTTCCATTTCATGATCTACTCTCTTCTATCTATGTGATCTGGTCTACTTCTGACCACCAGAGAACACTGTCTCCTTCCACTTAGAAGAAATCCTTAGTTTGTTTTAAAATTTTGTCTTCAGAGTAAAATATTTATTCAAACACTATTTTATGCTGCTATACTCGTCAACTCCTTGAGGTTGATTTTTCCATTTAGTTATGTGTTTGTCTTTGACTACAGCAGACAGACTGTGTCCTAAAGAAGTAGATCACCAATAAATGGAATTCTAAAAGCATGAATGGAATTTCAGATTCCTTTTCATCCACCTGTTGTATAAAACAAGGGGATTGATCATTAATAACAAATACATTTCCCTATCTCCATTTTTTTGAAAAACAAATCAGAAATTCACATTTGGCAGCAATTTCCAATTTGACTGAGGAAATTTTGGGTTTAATATGCTAACACATATATTAAAGCAGATAACCACCTTATCTACAATTGGGAAAAAAGGGAAAGTTCAATGACCTATGAGGCCCTTTTTTTTAGCATTGAGACCATTTTCTCCCGAAAGGAACCTGCTTCTACTACATCATGTTATTCCCCTTCGTTACAATGACTGTCACAACATTCTGCTAAACCTGACTTTTGGAAGATTTACAGACAACCCTCCCCACGCTCCTTACTGAGTTGGAAGCGTTTGTGTTATCAAACCCACCTAATCAGGTTGCTACTGTGACTCAGCTGACCCTTCCTGCTCTTCTCAGAAATGCCATGGCTACTGTAGCGTGTCACACACCCAGAGCTCAGAGAAATTCAGACCCTGCTGCACTCTTTGAATAATCATGGAGCAGCTCATAGGCTGGAGTTCAACCTGACAGACCTTGCAAGTGGAAAATGCTCACCAGCGTTACAAGAAGTTGTTTGCATCCCCACATCACAAAAATACAGTAAGTCCAAGGATACCCTACTACTCTCCATTTTAGTGACTGCGTAAATCTCATGCAAATAAGTTTTGGCACTAGTTTTGTTCCTTCTCTGAGTACAAAGTACTACTAAACAATGATTGCCAAGTAGTATTTTTTGTTACCTCCAATGACCAAAATTTCCCTTCTCCAAATGCCAAGCTTCAGAGAACGTCATGAGACTTGCTTGTTCCCACTGTTTTCTATTTGGCCAGCACATCCTTGCAGTGTGAGATCCACCACCTCTACTGAACACTGTTTTCCCTTTTTCATGTCATGATGTTTGAATCCCCAGACAGCACAAAACAGCACCCCTTGGGAAGAAAGCTGTATAATATTTAGGCATATTGAGCTGTCCCTGAAGAGCCACTGCACCAGGTCGAGGTCTTTCTCAGAAAATAAAACTTGAGAGGGCCCTGCAGGCCCGGTAATGCTTTAGTGTTCCCCAGGTCAGCTCTTGTATTAATTATAGCTGCAGTACACTTGGATTTGCCTTTAATTACCCCTATACACACCCTGTGCTTTTACTACCTGTGCCAAACAGCAAGATGAAATCATGGCAGAGACACTAGAACCAAACACTGAAGATCTGCATCTCATCTCTCAGCCTGATCTCTACTACAGACACAGGGATCCCAGGGAAAATATTCTATTTCTCTATGTTCATTTTCCATCTGTGGAACTAATACAACAGTATCACCTTCTTTCCTAATTTCTATCTTGCATATAAAATACAAAATTCACTGTCTTGAAAATATTTCTATTCTGCAACTTGATGAGGTGCATGAAATATGAGAATTAGAACAATAATTACTGAAGGCAAACAATGCAAAGAAGGGAATTAGTCCTACACTGACAAAGTTTTAGGTAGATACTTTATTTTGCTGGCTGTGGCCTTGATTAGGTACCATGCTTGTTTATGTTCCTTTTGATGAATTTTTGCAGAAAAAACCATGCCCATTTCCCCCTCCACATCCATTGCCATGTATGCAATTTTGATGGAATGTCCTTTCTCAGAAAGGGCAAATTCATCTCCATTCATCTACAATTCATCTAGAATTCTACATGGCAAATTTCCATATGTGAAATATGAAACTGGGTTTGACCTTAAAGTCCCTTGTACAGTAAGTTTTGGCTCTGAATGTGTAGGATTAAGATGCAACTGGGAAAGCAAATCTCACTCCATGCCACCTCTTGACCTGTTACAATACAGGTAGATATTTGGAATATGTTTTTGTGATAATTATTCATGTATATATATATATGCACACAAAATTTTCATTTTGATGACTAATCTTGCAAAATATCTTGGAAAACATCTTCCTACAAAAAAATCAGTTGTCCAAAACAGACCTTCAACAGCAATGTCAGGTAAGAACATAGGTCATATTTCACCACAGTCCTCCCAAATCATAGCCTTGTAAATCCATCATGGCATAAGACTGGCCTACCTGCTGCATCACTTGTGCTGTAGGACCAAGGTTGAAAGTGTCTGGAGTTTGTCATCCCCAGTCTATGTGGTTTGCACAGTTCAGCCCATCTTTGTCTTTCTTAGTTTCCTAACCTGAAAAAGAAACAGGAAGAAACGTCTCAGCAAACTTAAGTAATACAGTTCAACAAGACATTACATGAGCAACAGATGCCACAAAACCAGCAAAATGAACGTGATGATCCTAAAAATTTAGGGGAAATAATAGTAAAATACTTCATCTAACAATCTACAGATCTAGAATTCAAAATGTTTGATATTACCTGCAAATTCAAATTTTCCCAACAGTTATGAAACTACACAGAACAAGATTTGTATCTCTCAAAATTAAAATAATTTGTCTCTCTTTTTTTGGTACATAAAAAATTTTGCCCTTACTCAAGAGGAAGTGAGCCTCTGGAGTAAGCAGTGTCCAGCTGTGGGCCACCTGCACCAAGTTTCCTAACTTGAGTGTTTGAGCACAACACCCTACATTAGAAATACCACTTTGCTTACGTCTATAATAAATAAAATTTATTTTAATTATAAATGCAAAATGCAACTATGGAAAAATGATTAACAACCCTTTATGGGATGTCACTTAGACTTTATGCCTGAGGGACAATGAACAAAAAAATATGTACCAAAGAGCTTTGGGTGCTCCTGGCCAAGGAGGGTTACCTGCCTTCTTACCAGGTGCTGGACAGAGAAGTCAAGGAACTTAGAGACAAATCCCTAATGAGATAATTATGCTCCCACAGGGTGTTTGCCTTTAATCTCATTCAAAGAGTGGTGGGGACACATTTTGTACTGTAACAGAGTGAGATGTTCTCTCCTGCATTCCCTTCTTTCTTGCATGACAGCACCATCTGTTTATAAATACATCACTGGAATGACAGTGCTCTGATGATGTACTAATATAATACATCATCAAAGTGCCATCAGTGATGATCTAATGATGTATTAGAAAGCTGTTTATCAAAACCCTGTTGCTTTGATGATGTATAGGTGCAATACATCACTGGAATGTCTTGCACTGGTGGCACTGTACTGATATAGACCTTGTGGGGAAAAATGGGTCCTGCTTGGATTCAGCGGGAGAACGAAACACAGACAGACAAAAAAGGACAATGAAGGAAATAAACAGTCAGACGTGTAAATGAATTATATTAAGAGGAGGTTTCAAAGGTGAGGGGAAAGGGAAACACATTTTACAAAACCGAGTTTTTAATGAAATTGGACTCATCAGCTGGAGAGACAGAAATTTGACCCACATTTTGAGTGGAACAGAATGAAAAAGAACACCAAAAAAAGACCCAGATTGTGTATAGTAACTGTTTTACATATCTAAATTCCCCATTCTCTTTCACCTTTTCCTCTAATTCATTTCTGCAAGTGGACTCAGAAAATAAACGAGTGGTTTTAGGCCATGAAGTAGAAAAACAGTAATCTACCAAAAAAACCCCACATGCCTCACAAAGCTTGTTTTAGGACACTTAATTTAAAAGACTGTTCATAGCTTATTTTTTGTTGTTGTTTGTGCTTGGTTGTTTTTTGGCTTTGTTGTCTTTTTTTCCCCAACCACTCTTGTGTTTCTAACTTCTCTGCATTTCGTTGTTCACATGGCCCAGGGGTCTCACCCCAGAATTTTGCATTCAGCAAAGATGAGCTGAGATTTACAAATAATAAACAGAAATAGGTTGTTTGGGTGGAATGATGGTGCACCTCATGTTTGTGACCAAAACAGTGTCGATAACACACAAACTAATAAAGCAGAGGAAGTTGAAGAGAATGCCATAAACTGCCAGACAACCCCCTTCCCTCCAGTTTATTGCTGAGCATGATGTTAAACGGTACAGAATATCTCTCTGGTCTGTTCAAGTCAGTTGTCCCAGTCGTGTCCCCTGCCAACCTCTGGCAAATTCTTGGTATAATCTTAAGTCACTTGATACCTGTGCACTTCCCTCAGTAATCATCCTTTTCCTTCTGCTCCTCTATGTCCATTTTGCCTTCAAGACAAGGACTGTGCAACTAAGAGTTCATGCAGCTCCTCATACAGCAAGTCCACAATTTCACAAAATTCTAATGCCATGTTCTATTATAATAAAATAAATGATCACAGAATACCTGTTTAAGGATTTTATCAATCACTAAAAAACAATTTTCCTTCCCCCCACTCCTTTAAATGAGTGAATGGATTCTGCTTGAGTTTTGAACAGGCTTCCTTAAAAAAATCAACCCAAATCAGAAAGAACCTTTTAATGCTTCCTGAGATGAAAAGAAGACTGAAGCATGAAGAATGTAATGGTTGTTCCAGCTGAGAAGTTCCCACACCTTCGCACTTAATATAAAATTTCTTGGGGTCAATTTTTTTTTTTTATGAAGGACATTTTTCTTGCATATAGGCAGAAGGCAGCTGGGTTTGTTTTGCTTGTACAAAGTGGGTCTCATAAATTCTCAACAGCCATCACAGTAACAAGCTCATTTTGTTTTGTTGTGTTTTTTTTTTACCTCATTATTATTCATTTCAGAGGTTCTTCACAGACTCATAAAGCATTTTTCAAACAATGAAGAAAAAAGGGCTATAAGTGACCTCCAATGGAAAAATGATCAGGAAATGGTAACTCAACATCCCCTTTTGGCAAATCCAGGCCACATTTCATCAGTGGCAAAGCTCAGTGGTGCAGGAGACAGTCATGCTCCTTCCACAGAACAGCCCTGGGCCAGTTTCAGTATATTCCTAGGAAAAGATAATTCATGTTAAAAGTTAAGAACCCAATCTAAATCTAGAAATTGATTAACTACCTTATTGTTTCTGCTTTTTATGATTCCTGATCAGGAGGTTGCCAGACTTGTAAGACTTTGAAGAATGTTCCAAAGGTACACAGCTGTCAGAAATCACTTTGGTAAGTATACTAGCTCAGAACAACCAACATGTTTTTGTATTAAACTAAAGCTAAGAAGATTTACAACAGATCTTGTCATTCTCTGTTCATGAACTCTCTTGCAAAAGAGCCTTTCCTGACTTTGTCACTCAAAATTACTTGTTCTTTCTTTCTGCAAATTATTCTCTCTCCATAGACTGCTTAGTTACAAAGTGCAAGTAAATTACACAATTCTCTCTGCAATGTATTTGAATAGAATATATAATTTAGCATGTGCATATTTGAAGTTCTTTGTGTGACAGCCAAGTGCACAGATCATGCAATCAGGAAAAGGAAGAACAAAACCATCAAGCCTTATGTACCCAACATACATTTTTACAACCGAGTACACAATGCAAGCTTACTCACAGGTCACTCTGGATCAGTCAAGATTTATTGTTTCAGGCTCAAGTTTCCCAGAGTGCCTGCCTTAAGCACTTTAAAGAACTTAATTTTCCAGAGGCAAAGTCAGTTCCCTTCTGCAACTTGGGATCTGACAGTTGGGACATCAAAATGAGAATGGTGACTATGAAAACTCAGGCCTTGCTGCCCAGAGAAAGGAAACACAAGGATATTGTGAATGTTGGAAAGCTGAAAGGCAAGCACACACCCTCAAATGTAAAAATTGGGTCACCAAAATTCTTACCCTGTGTTTAATCACTTCCAATAGCTATAGGTACTAGTGGCAGAGTAACTCTTAGTGTTCAAGAGCCAAGGGAGAGGTAATATCTTCTATTAGACCAGTTGATTTAAAAGAACAAGAAGAAAAACACTGAAGTTCAGAGCCTCCACATTAAGCCTGAAGTTTGTCAGGTAGTTGCTATTTCAAACATGAATTATCCCACTGCACAGGCTGTACTATTGTACTGACTGACCCAGCTGAAATACCAGAAGTTATTTGAAGAAGCCAGGACTGCTGGAGTTTGATGGCAGAAAGGGGGTTTGGTTTTCACTTGTGAAGCCTATCAAAAATTTTCCAAAGACAGTCACATTTATTTCTGTTTCACTTAAAGCTGCTGGTTGCAGACTTTGGGGGCCATCACAATTCATAAGAATACTTTCACTTCTGTGGCTCCTGACCCTAAAGGAGTCTTTAAATGTCATGGAAGTTTGAGTTGTACAGATCTGTCGTGTCTTTATTCTAACAGCAGAAAAAGAACAATTACCTGGATGGAATGATTTGTGTGACCTGTCGGAGGCCATTGAGCAGCTCTGAGCTAAACTGGAAGACAGAGAACTAAGCCAGGTGCAATAACAGTCTTGTTAGGACACCTTCTTTTCTCACAGTGATTTTCACCCAGGGCCACTGCAAAGATGAAGAGCATGATCACTTTTCATGGAGCAAGTAGGTGTTTCTTGATTTAACTTCTTGGTTCTTTGACAGAATGTTTGATTTAAGAGAAGTTTTGAAGACACAAATTCCAGCAACACATACAGATTTGAAGGTTGGAGGGCAACTACTAAAGAGTTATGGCAACTTGCCCAGAGAAAACATCAGTCACCCAAAGAAATGTCATACTGCCTTTTCCTGTCACTGTCACCTGCTGTAACAGGATCCAGTACATTATCTTTCAAATGCTGGAACTGAAATAAAGTATCAGCACAACAGTGGGTATCTGAGGAAATAGGTACATAGCAAGTTAATAAGCCTAGGCCTTAAGAATTTTCTTCTACCATGCTGTGCCTTACCTGAAATACTGAACGTCATGCAGTCTAAGGGTTTCAATGCAATAACTAGGAACAGAACTGTGTGAATTTTCCATCTTAGTGCTCCCTCTGAATAGACACAACATTAACAAGGTCACAGACACTTCTTGACATCAGCCCCATGCCACTACAGCCCTTAACACCACGGAGAATTCAACACTATAGCATCCAGTTTGGAGGAAGGCTCTGAGGCTTGGAAGTTGGGATGGGATGGTGAGGGAACAAGCCCTGGCAGGGAGATGAGCAGCTGCTTTGCTCCTGAACTGGGGGGCCAAACTAACAGAGCTGCACAAGGGACGCTGTCACTGTCAACCAGGGTTTGTGCAAGTGCAGCAACACACTGATGGGCTAGTTACAAGTAAATACCGTAAAATTCAAATTTTGGTAGTTCTAAAGCAGCCAGAGCCCTTGGAAAAGTTGGAACCGCTATATGGCAAAATATAAGGGATTTCAGCAAGCACCAGTATCAACAAAGCAATGAGTTCGAGCTGCCTGACCATTAAACTATACTGCGCTTAGAGTGCC
The DNA here is from genome assembly GCF_003945725.1 of Corapipo altera. Classification (NCBI taxonomy): domain Eukaryota; kingdom Metazoa; phylum Chordata; class Aves; order Passeriformes; family Pipridae; genus Corapipo; species Corapipo altera. The sequence goes on from NW_020884914.1 coordinate 4,169,639, forward strand.
TAACTTTTTGTCATTAATTACCAAGAGACCAGGATTTAAAGAAGGAATGAGGTTTTAGTTAAATAAATGGAAAATAGCCAAGCTGAAGGCAACACTTGTACAACAGTTTTGTAAGCTTTTTTGTTCCTTTTAGAAAAATCCAGAGCCATACGACAACTTCACATACAATGGAATCAATGATTTACCACCTCATTTCATTTTTAATTTAATGGTTCTGTTCATTCATAAAATAGAAATACTACAAGGTGAAACATGGACTGAAATTTAAACACCTCATTAGAGTTACATATTATTTTGTCTACCAAATATATTGCTTTGTCAATGAAACATGCTGGTTTATGCAAGATCTCTACCAGGCTGTTACTTTACAGTTATTTGTTTGGGTTTGATTTTACTGTGAAGTTCCCTGATCTACATGTTTATGTGTAGCACACTCAATGATATTATAATGATTTGTAAGGTATTTGGTATTGATTTCACTTTACAAAAAAGTCAAAGTGCAATTATTCATAACAAAAAGAGACAAAAAGCAATCTTTAGAGTTTTCTCCATAGAAAAACTTATTGAAAAGAGATAGGATCCAGAAAAACACTTCAGTTTTCACATTTCACTTTGGCTTGAAAAAATTTGATTGCTGAAAATATTTGATCAATACTTGTCACTTCTGATTTGTCATTTCACAATAGTTGCAGATAAAATTCATTGTAACACGGAACTGAAAACTACCAAGATAATTAAGTGGATGTATCTAATCCATAAAAGTCCTATAAACAAAATGAATTCTTGGGTTTCTAACCCTTTGCAGATAGAAATTACAGTATTAAAGCAAATCTGAATCTAATGAATGCAGTAAACAGTTTGACTTCCATGAAATTGGTCTTCTTTTGCTCAAACTACTTTTTTTTCAAAACTTCTCAGCAACTTTCACTTAATTCAAACACCTGGCTGAATTTGAAAGATCACACCAACCTTGAATTTTACATACATTAAAGCCTCCATTAAATAACAAACAAGCTGTCTAATAACTCTGCTAAATAATTGCCTGGTTCACCCTGCTCTGTGTGATGGCCAAATGATCAGAGTGGAGGGACAGATGCAAGAACTGCAGACAGAGCAGAAGGGATTAGATCATTGCACCCCAGCCAAACCTCTGCCTACAGAAAAAGAAAAATGGTAACAATCAACACCAACCATGCAGGTGTTGCCCTTCCAAGTAACAAATCCATGCTCAGGAATTCACTGAGGCTTTGACTTAACTCTGCCAAACTCCCCCCCCTTCATCTGCCCAGATGGGTTTCTCCTCAGATAACGTGAGCTGTTGTCAGACACTTTCTTTTTCTTTCAAACTGCATTTGCAAAGAGTGCAGAGTTAAAAAACTTGCCACCATGATAGCACATATGCTGGGAGAGAGTACCATGCAAAAAAGTCGAAGGGCATTTTGCTACCAAGAGATGACAGATCACATTTTAGTGAGGACAATATTGGTCAGCGTCCCAGCAAAACCCAAATCCATAAATGAAGGAATAGGAAATGGAAGCAGAGCCTTTTTCCAGGATTTATGTTGCTGTGATGCAAGCCAAAACTAAGGCAAATGAATCAAGGGAAATAGCTGGTTATCAGGTCACACGAGTTTGAAGTCATGCCAGAGAGTAAACCACATAACCTGTTTTGCACATGTAACCTCCTCCCCTAAATTCCTATGCTCTCGAGCTGCTCTCTCAGCGCTCTCCAAGACCCTTTCTCGAGGGCAGTGGCACCTCAGATCAGACAGAGGGCTCTCTCCTATGCCAAGTTTATAAATAAGACCCAGTTCAGAGCAGGAGCTGCTTTCCCCTGTCACTGCTTCCAAGAATAACAAGAGCTTGAACCCACACCATCATCAAAACACAGCCCCATGATCTCCATAAAGATACAACTGAACAAGAAATAAGGGACATTTTCAAACATAATGTGAAGATTATCTTTCCAAAGCTCAATTTTACCTTTTTTGTTTTGTTTTTGTTTATTGGAGGATTGACGTGCTTTTTAACAGCTTTCTCTGGGCTGCCAGGAAACTGAAATATCAGTAGTTGAAACCCCAAAATATGTTTAGTTAGTTAGGAATGTGCAGTAACAAGGTCATGCTAAATTGGTTTTGCTAGTAGCATTTATTCTACTGAAAAATAATAAAGACAGTATTTGCAACTATAATAAAAGCAATAATAATGCTGACAAGTTCCACCTGTTCTACTTCTCATAAACCAGAGCCAGCATAAGCCTATCAGAAAAAGATTAGATTCTATCTTCAGACTTTTTCGTAAAAACAATACAATTAACAGCTAAATAAGTAAATGGGAGATGATCAACTTCTTTTCTTTTTAATACAAAACCCAATATAAACAAGTTGTGCTGGCATGCACCATGGAACAACAATTTTTGGCACATAAAAATCAACCTAAATCTAAAGTGCCCTACAAATTAATCTGTATACTTATGCAGAATGAGTAACTTTCACTGAAAACACACTTAGCAGAAACCAGTAGAAGTCCTTGACAAAACAGTATATTACACCTGTAAATGGATGTACCTTCTATACTGTATAATTTAATAAAATCAAACAATGAGATTTTTAAGCTAAATCATATTTTACCCTTAAATTGATCTCTTGCAAACAAACATTGATCCATCCAGAACACCATCAAGTACTAACACAGATAGCAGTGAACACTTTTAAAATCTACTGTAAAGAAGAAATAGAAATAGAAAAAGAAATAGAGCCCTGCACACAGTAGCTACATGGGAGTTGATAAAACTTGGTATCTTATTGCAGTCCTACACATTTTTTAGGGATTCAGATGTCCTTTGGGTTAGTCATCTACTGCTAATTGACTTTCCATTCTGCTGGAAGTGTTACAGCCAGAAGAATGCTGCAGCTAAAAATCACCACACAAAGCAAAACCAAATTAAAAAAATGTTCATTTCTCACAGATAAACAAAATGGAGCCTCCAGCACTCTCAAAATTCCAACACAATGATACACTGAGCAGTGTAAGAGTAAAAGGGATACAAGAACAACAGCAGCATGATAAACTCTGCTCTCAAAGGTTAAAACCACATTCATTAGCAATAATTCATTAGCAATTACGGCTTCATCTCCACCCACTTTGACATGTAACTAGGAAAGCACAGATCAAACTAATGAAAAATGAACCAACAGTGGGCATGTTGGCAATCTGTGGTCTATCAAGTTCATAAAAAGTTTCTCCTAGAAAAATTAACAATTAATTTTAACTCCTGCAGGAGACAGTGGGATTTAAACTCAGTTAAACACACTTTATGATACTTCTGTATGACATGGCACTAAATTTTAAGACTACAAGGCTACACCACACCCCCCATTTCATTTACCCACCCTCACCCAGTAGCCACTCATGCCACAGGAGGCTTTCAAAGACAAGTCTTTTACCAAGCAAAAAGCTGCTATAATGACAGTTCAGTGACTTTTCATGCTCATTAAGTGAGTCCACTGTGATACATTGAGACATCAAGTGACTCAGAATGTCCACCAGACTGAAAGTCAAGAAGTGATGCTTTTCTCTATATAGAACAAACAAGGCTGAAGTATTTTGACTAATTTTTCCTGTCAAAATGCCTTTATATTAACAACATCTCAATATTTCTTCACATAACCTGTATTTTCCCCTATTAAAATTAATGAGTTATTAGTATAATGCTTACATTACTTGTTCACTGATAAATATATTTTGATTCATTAATAGGATCATCGAAAACGTGATATTCAGTTAACACTTAGAGTACCTTCCAAGGAGAGCAACTGCAAGTATCAAATTTTCAAATGAGTAAACTGAGTTGTGGGGAACTGAATTAACCTTCCCAAGATCTCAGTGAGCTCAAATTGTTTTTGGGCTTTCACCAAACCGGACACTAAATCAGTTCTCGTTAATTAAGGGCAAGAACAAAAACTAAAAAAATGTTAAAAAATATTAAAAAATAGTCAGTTTAAAACTCCACCAAACAAAACTAGCTTGCCTGCACAGTCCCAACCAGCAGCAGAAGCAGAGTTTTGTCCATTCTGTCTGTAGCTGAATGCTTCCAAAGGGGCAAACAGAGAGCATTAAGTCCACCAGTTTCTATTTCCCAGCTCAGGTGATCAGGCATTCAGTCATTTTCAGGCTGAAATTTAAGGGGAAAAGAGTTCTGCAACACTTCAGAGCAAACCTCAGACCCGGGTCTCTACAGCTGGAGTGAGATGTCATTAGTTACCAAGGGCAAGGAGCCATTTGAAGCTTCTCTTTCATACCTCTTGTTTAATTATGTCCAAATGCTACTCAGAGATCAAGAAAAGCAGAGAGATACTCTTAAACAACCCACCCCTCACCCCCAAATTTTCAACACTAATATGGTGCCTCTTCCTTCTGTAAGGTTGACATTAGCCCTAAAGTTTTCTAAACCAATTCTCAGACTTCATCTTATCACTCGTGATTTATGGTTTCCAAATTGCTAACCTAAGTAATGAAGCAGTGTGGTAATAATAAAGTTATTCTCACCAGAGCAAACATCTAAGCCTAACTATTAATATTAGTTTTTAGTGACATCAAAATAAAATTCTGATTTCTAGCAGCCATCTAGTGTGTGAGTGGTGGGAACAATTTATCATGGAAGAAGGAAAAATGGTACATGCTGTCACATCATGTATCATAGAAGTATCAAAATTGCTATGGAAACTGTGCACTTTTTATAGAGTAGGCACATAAAATTCACATAATATGTCAGAGAATAAGTTATTGCTGTCCTGAGGCTGTAATAAGATCTACACCCTTATTAGTGAAAAGATTTGACAGATTTTGTTTATAATGAATACTTGTAGCCAATGAGTTTGAGTCAAAGTCACCCTATTTTTGACCCATCCACTTGCTTTTAGGTTACTGTCCCCCTTAGATACAGGCAGAGTGCAGAGTAATATAATTTCCAATGGTTATTAGATTCCATTATAGTCACTTGTGATACGACAGGGAAATTGGCCGCATCCTGGTACAATATTCAAAATTATTGGGAGGAAATATCTTCTTGGTCTTGGATTTTTTCCTTGTATTAGACAGGCCTATTCTTAGCATTTATCTGTTTTGTTTACAATTTGGTGTTGAAGATAACAGATAACAATTTAGGATAAGACTGCAAATAGAAAAAACTAGGTTTTAACACAAAATGCTTTCAAGTATTTCCCGTGAAGGGCCTAACCACTAGAGCCCTTTGCCACCCTGATCTCTGTGTGACAGGTTTCTCCTTGATTGACAGCATCTCTGATGGGTTAGGCTGGAGAAAAATGAGCTTGTTTAGGAGAGCAGAAGATGCTACAATTAGGTTTTTGCAGTCCAGTGAAACAGTGACCGGTAAAAGAAAGCAAAGTGGAGAAAAATGGTTGTATGTGTAACACCCTGGGGTACAAGGGTACATTTATCACCTTTTTTTATATGACACACTGGATGAATGTTGATGAAGATTGTCAGCATCAATGTCAGGGAAAGCAATTCCATGAGTAAAAGAGGTTGTATTAAAAGACTCTCCACCAGCAGGAAATTCACATGATTGCTTTATAAATAAGCAACCTACAAAGTGGAGCAAAGCAGATAACTGCTGATAAAGAGAATTTTTTTCTTTAATTTTGTTTTAAGTGTGGGCTCCTGTTTACTGAGGACAGCACACTTGTGGAATCACACTGAAACCTTGAAAAATAATAGAGACATTAAAAAAAAAGCCACCATACACTACAGCAGCAACCAGAAGCCTGTGGTGGGAAAAGCAGGACTACACTGTATGTAAACATTATGTTTCCTTTGTTTACATATTCTGTTGATGTGTAATGTATACATTACATTAGACTATTTACAGTGGTCCATTATCATTAAACCATATTGTATCAACTAACAATAATCTTAATTCATATGTAGCATCTTCAAATTATATGGGAAACAGCTCCTGGAAACTAGAATTGTTAAAATCATTGCTATAGCCCTTAATCATTGCAACACTCAGCAATTAGAAAACCCGAACCAAACAAAAGAAAAGCCAAAACAAATAAATCTAGTACAGAATTAGGATTACCTGATGTACTCCCAAATTTCTTCAGCAGAAAAACCATTTAAAGCCTAAGTTTTTCGAAGGCAGTGTGGAGTGAAGGTGGACCCACCCAATGCCAGCCATGCACTCATCAGGCACATTCATGAATGTGTTCCACAGCACATTCATCTCTTAACAGGGACTGCAGGGGCCTGTTCCCTGTGCTCATCAAACACAGCACCCCAGAGCTCACCCATGCAACAGTTCCTTCACATTTCTCCTCACGAGGCTCTGACATGCTGCATCTTTACCCCTCTTTCACTGACACCTCGACCTGCAGCCACCTCCCCTCTAAGGCATGAGAAGAATTGTGAACTGTTGGCTGACAGGGCAGTGAAATGCAAAGCTCAGAATCTGTTTCTCCCAAAGTTAGAGCGTGATCATAAGGGCCCAGCTCTGCCCCAAGCAGTGAGTCTTCCCTGGGCTGCTCCATGCCACACTGAGCCTTTGCTCAAGCCCTAAAGTCGACCCCTCCACCTTTCAATGCAGGAACATTCCACACAGATGTAAAACATCCCCCATGGACCCTGGGAGATGGGTGTGCCCACCTGTGTACCCATATTACTTATTTTCAGAACTTGGAGCTTTTCCTACAGCAATGGCACATGGGAAGGGGCAGCTGCTGGGGCAGTATGGTTCTGCATTAATGAGGGAGGATTGATTTGCTTTGACCCCACAGTCATTAAATCTTCCATTGGCTGAGGGTAGCACTCCTGCTCGTACGAGGATAAAAAATGCATTTCGGTTTTCAACAAACTTTTGCTATTAAATTCTGAAAACTCATCCTTTTTTTTGACTAGCTATGGAAAGACAAACTTTTGAGAAGAACTGCTTCACTGAAATTTCATTTTAAGGATCATAATTTTTATGAATGTCATACTTGCACATATCTATACCCTCTATTAAATGCACAGCATACACTTTTCTACGTATTTAAGGATATTTAATGAGTTTAATAAACTTAAAAGGATGTTATATCTGTTCACTCTGTAAAGATTGTTTATTTCAGGAAATAAACCATTTTGAAATGAGTAATATGACTTTTAGAGTTATGACTATCTCATTCAATTAGTTTCTGTAATTACTGTCATTCCACACAGAATATGCAGTAGTAAAGGAGAAAATACATTTTCAGGAATTACAGTGGAGGTGTACAACAGTTATTGTTAATGAGCCATAAACTTTAGTCTCCTGCTCTGTAAATTCATGCCAGTGTAAAGTAATTTGGCAAAAGAAGTCCACAGTTACAGTTGGACAAATAATGTTGTATTTTAATATTTTCTGAGATTGTTATCCTCTAGCACATTTCATGCAATTTATTCTTCCTCTATATTTTGGAACATCATCCTACTTCTAAAAAACATGTTGCAAGAGACTCAAGCAAGATCTGAACCATCCCTGAATTCTCCATGCTCAGTTAAACGTTACCTGAACTACAGCAAAGAACTTCCTCCATAAGCTCCCCCAAATCAACTAAAACAGTAGTGCAGCTGCACTCAGTGTCCAGCTGAAAATGCTTCATGGCCAGTGAAAGAAATGAAAAGATTCTGAATCACGCTTTTAAAACATCTGAGAACAAACAACAGATTTTCATGCCACTCCTTCTCCCCCTACAGTATGAGAGTCCTTGTGCTCAGAATGCAAAATCTTGGGGGAGAAGGCATTGTCTAGAGTTGAGTAAAGATTTTAGATTCTTTAATTGAAGATTTAATTGAAGTTTTTTAGATTTTAGTTAACCTTAGTTAAAGATTTTTAGTTATATTCAGAGTTGAGTAGACACAGGTACAGGCACAAAAAAAAATATCACTGGAAAGATAATAATTGCGATGACTTATTTTCCACTTGGAGTTCATGCTACCTTACAATTTGGAATACTTCCCACTTCACAAGACAAAGTTTGTTGTATTTTCCTGAGAGACCCTCTTAGGCTGCCCACACATGTGTCTGACAGTCTGTGGATAGGGAAAGTCTTACACAGAAAGAGAGAAAAACAGTGCAAGTATCATCATTTGCATTCTGTCCATAAAGTAGGTAAATAATAATGAACGTTCTTCATACAGGAGAAGTTTGGAGTTCTCTGGCATCTCCAGAACCTGGCACTGAACAGCCAGACTCAATAAGCTGGTGAGTGTGTCTGCTGCACTGTGAACAGGTATTGTTCTGTTATACACAGACCAGGATAAAATATTCATCATCTTAAAAAAAAAGATAAAATCAGGTTGCTGTTGTATCACTCAAAGGAAAAACTTTGATCAGTAGTTTCTTTGTTTCAAGTTCAGGAAATCACTGCTGACAGTTTAAAATTAGTAAGAGAACAACCACCATATTCTCTATTTTGATATACATGTTCAAGTTACATTTTCCCATCGCTATTACTATATGCTATACCTGAGGCTTAAATCAAATAAAAGACAATTTTCAGTGGATCTTTTACCCTGTGAATATCACAACAGCAAGAAACGTGGTTAACACTGTAACACTGTATCCTGTCATGCTGAAGTTCTCCTGAAAATCCCACTGCTTCTCACAGTTAGTTGGTTCCTCACCATAAATTATTTCCTCTCTCCTCAGACCGAGTCAAAGCAGGATAAAGACCATTTTCCAACATGTGAAATGCTCTCTACAGAAACAATGGCACAGTCCCCAGCAGGAATATTGCAGAACAGAGTAAGAGAGGCAAATGAGGATTATCAAAAGCAAACAACTGATTTAGGAGGACTCCTCTCCTGTGTTCATGGTGCAGGTCACACCCTGAGGCAGACCCAGCTTCCAAGGATGGGTGCTTAGCTATCCTTGCTAATCAATCTATCATAAATGTAATAATGAAAATCACCTGTCACTTTTTTTTGAAAGCCTCAGTCACACTGTACAGGTTTATATGACAGCTTCACTTCACTGAATCCGATTCCTCTGTTCCCTTTTATGATGATTGTTCTGTTGGCATCAAAAGTTACCAAAACAGCTGGGATAAGGCAGAGGCACTGTCTGTGTCAAACAATTTACATGGTTACACTATGTGTGGCTCTTCGGGATTTCAAAACCTTAGTTTGGGGTTTGTTTAATTTGAATGATGAACAGAGTAAGATTAAATTTCTATGCTTCTAGAATCTACTAAAAAAAGAGAAGGTAGGTTGGAAAATTTTTGCCTTTACTGTGGTTTAGCCAGATTATTCCTTTAAAATGGATATCTTTCTCCAGCTGTTATACAGTCTCAAAACAACACCTTTTTAATGTACTCATTAATTGCCTTTAAGGCAATTTTAAGTAATTCAGTAGCTTTATGTGGAAGGACAGAAGACCAAGCTGCAGCTTCAGATATTGTGCCAAAAGAAAACAGGATTTTGTTTGCTTTATTCAAAGCTAGGATGCCAGTCAAGAAGGTACTTATAAACACACTGGAGGTGATGCAATGGGAAAGGTTAAGATAAGTGTTCCTTGTGTGATTTTGAAGCTACCCTGTTGTCATAAACAAACCCCAGCATCTCAGCCTTCAGAACAGCTGAGAAAAGCACATTTGAATTAATTTATGGTTATATGATGAGGAGATGCTAAAGCCTTGTGTTACCTTCTATCCTGTTCCCTTGAAGCAGAGACTATTCATTGTATTTGCATGTCTGGGAAACCTAGGCTTTAGTGATCTTGTAGATACAACTTCATTCGTTTTTTTTTCTACCCAAAACTACCTGTAGCATTTAGTATTGCTAACTCTGGGCACATAGGACAGAACTATAATGCCTAATTTCTTTTACAGGGTGCAGTGGTACAAGATAAATGCTTTTAATCAATTATCTATAAAAACACATTGTCCAGCAGAGGCCAACTATCTCAGAATTGCCATTAAAAAGTTCAGTATCAAAATTAGCATCCAGGAACACCACAGACCAAGAAAAAGAAACGAGAGAAAACTCCAGTGAATCGTCATTCTGACTATTTTAACTGCTTTAATAATATCTTAATATTTAATTGCAGAGCTGGCTTACACAGAAGCAATAACGCGAGGAGCACACGATGCAGTTTTTCCTACTTTGCACATAAAAAAAATGCATATTCAACCTTGCCAAATGCAGGAGTCACAGCATCAGACTTGGTGTTTTTGAATTATATTCCAACCATAACAAGGATGCAGTGAGCACACAGCCAACAACTCACAGACTACAAACCCCTCTAGATTGTCCTTCTCCATCAATATCCCTGCTTCCATCAAGATGTATTTATTGGTTTGCCTAGAGTTTAATTTGGGTATGTTGCAGAGATGTTTCCTTTAGAATTTTTACTGCCTTTTTTAGTATATCTGTTCATTTTAAGTTTTACTTTCCTAGGAAGTAATTGCTATGCCATAAGCTACACAAATATATCTAAATTGTCGCTTAACTAAAAAAACAAAACAAAACAAAACCAAAAAACTTAAAGGAGAAGCAGACTATTCAACATTTGCTGGGTGCTTATGTACCACAGGCACTCTCTCTTTCCATACTTCCTTACTGCAAGTTCTCAGAGATAACAAATGACACATTTAGAGGATGATTGAACACTCCACACATGTTGACAATGGCAGAGCATGCAGTTGCTCAGCACAGCTGGCACAGTAATTGAGATGCATTGGAAACCTTCTTGGTGCTCCCTGGCCTCATCCTTCCAGAGAAGGGCTGCACTCAGTAAGTGCTGCTGAGCCAAACACAAAAGCAAGGGGAGTAAAAGGCTTTGTCCAGGACTTTTCATCCCTAACTATGACATAATCTTAGAGCAAGAGTTCTCTCCTGCTCTCCAATTACCCCCACGAGGATTGGGACTCACTGATAACACAGAAAGACCAAAGACCTGTTGTCTACAACCTGGTCTCATTCCCCCTCCTCCCCACCAGTGTCCACCAGGACCATGAGGCTGAAATGTTTTGCCCAAAGTGGCTACAGGTGCCAAGGAAAGTTTGTTAAAGAGCAGCCAGTTGAAACCAAACACACTTCCACTCCCTCTCTACCTCTCTTTCTCTCCAGTTACCTCTCAAGCAAACAAAATTAGGTGTGACACTGGCAGGTTACACCTGCCCTTGCTTTCCTACTGAAGGGCCATCCCAGGCCCAGGGAGCTAAAGTAAGACCCAGCAGGTAAAAAAGTCTGAGGAAAGGGCTTTGGGATCTTCATTTACACTGGTCTTGTAACCCCAAACATGGTACATATGGTGGAGGAGGGAAGGGTGGCAGATGTTCTTCTGAGCCACAGGTGAAGTGGCAGCTGCTGAGGGGCTCTGCTACACTCAGAGGGCAAAGACTTTTCTCCAAGCCTCTTTCCTACCATGCTTTCATGCACCACTCCAGTAAAAAAAATGTGAGCATCAGCAGAAAGCAAGTTCCAGCAACTTGGAGGGAGCAAAAGAAACAAGGACTTGACATACTGTATTTATAACAGAGTCAGGGTGAAAAATCCCAGTTTGTAATTTGTCCTTCCATTAAACCATAATTCAATAAATCAATTAAACTACAAGTCAGTAAAAAGGGTAACTGAAAATAAACCAGTAGTGCTTTCAGTGCACAGCTGCTGTTCTTTATGGGTGCAGATCTGAAACACCACAATTTGCATTAAACAGAAAAAATGGGAGCTCCCCTCCCTGGCATGTCACAAACCTTCCTAGGTGATCATTTCTGTTATTTGCTGAGGATGAGTTTTCAGTCACTCTGGCAGTAGACAAACTGTAGAGAGGGCAGTGAGTTAATATAAACATATGGATCATGTTCTGTGCGCCTAAAGGACTGAGCTCCTAAACACAAATTCACTTTCATCTAACAAAGCTTATTTATGCTTTTTTACTCCAAGACAGTGCCCCTGCCAATCTCTACCACTTCGTGCTTTATCTTCTCATATCATATGAGATCTCTTACAAGTTTTACACTAAACCTCTCCTGTACATTCACACAGAATAATGAATACACCATGTTAAACACAAGTGCCTCAACAAACAGAAGCTCTTGTCAGATAAAGCTGCATCTATACACAGATATATTCACAAAGGAATTTTGTAGCATCTGGGAACCTAGATTAAAAATGGAGAGATTATAAAAATTGGCCCCATTGAATCATAAGTGAGAGTAAAAATACACTCAAGTCCTACTTCAGACACTGCTGGCTTTTGAGAGAATTTGGGTGAGCCTGGGTAGAATTCTGGAGCAGAGACCTGGGCTGGTTGAGAGTTTTGTGCACACCCAGGTAGTTCCAGGCAGCAGCATGCCAATACACAGAATTATCAGCACATCAAAGGCATTATATTTATCAAACCCTGCCACAGCACATTTACTAGCTGTATGATGGATGTTGTTGTAGCAAGCAAGGAACACTTTGATGTACATGGCCTTCTTTGATTAATGAGGGCTCTTGCTGAGAAGCTGCATATGGAGTAAATTACTCTTTTCAAAAATGGCTGATTTGCACTATTGTACTAATTATGTCACATACTCAGAGACAGTTCCAGATTCAGTCACCCAAAATAAAGAAATAAAAATTCACATATATAAGTCATGATTTTGTCACACACATGCATCACCTCAAAATCCTAAAGTCCTAATTAAATTAACTTAGAGGTTTTTTTCATCTGTAACGAGCACACCAGTGTTTCTGTCCTCCACTGAGAGCTTCTAAGATCTACTATCTGGAAACTAATTTGTTGCTTAGAAATGAATGCAATTTTTTTGTAGATTCTGTTGTATTTATAAGAACATTATAAGAGCTCTGGAAGCATTTTAATTTTTCACAAAAAAACCCAACCATTTGACCCCAAAAAAACCCCACCCCAAAGCTGAAGGAACAACAATGCACAAAGTGCTCCTCTTAAAAGCTTTTTCTAGATTAATTCTAGCAGCCAGCAAAACACTACAAAACTGAAGTTATTCCATTAGCCTCAATTCTCTAAGCATGTGGTGCCTTAAGCAATTTATCCACTTAGTTATAGCAACAACAACAAATGTATTTCTTTGAGAGCATTAAAGCAGTGTTAACTTTCTTAAAATTTTGAATAGTAAATATTTTACCATGTTAATTTAGTGTATTTGCAGACTCCAGTTTGTTATTATAGATGGCAGAACCAGTACTTAGCCATGATCAAAAGGAGTGCACAGATCAAATTTATCATTGGACATGTAAGCAAGATGAAAGGGAGCACAAAACCAGTGCTCCTGCCCGTGGGGTGACACTCCATTGAGGACAAAATGATTCCTTAAGTGCATTTTCTGTTAGGAAGTTCAGATTTAGTCCAACTTTGGTTTCATAATTCAGTGTTTTTACACAACACTTTTGCTACAGTGGCGTGACAGCATATGAATTACTAGGAAAAGAGGAAAAAGCAGTATCCCATATTAACCTTATGGTTTAGGCAATAAGGTGGCACAAGGCACTCTGTCTGTCATGTCACACAACAAGCTAAAGTTTAAAAAGCCTTGTCAGATTTGCATAGAATCATCGAATAGTTTGGGCTGGAAGGGACCTTAAAGACCATCTAACTTCAGTTTTCCTGCCATGGGCAGGAACACCTTCCACTAGACCAGGTTTCTGAGAGCCACATCCCACCCAGCCTTGAACACTTCCAGGGATGGGTCAGCCACAGCTTCTCTGGGCAACCTGTGCCAGTGTCTCACCTACCTCACAGCAAAGAATTTCTTCCCAGCATCTCTAAACTTGTCACTGTGCAGCCTTTGCTCCTTGTCCTGTCAACTCACATTCAGGTGAGTGGATGTTTCATACCTATTGAACAGAGAGGTTTGTGTCTGACACCTCTTTGGTTTTAGCTTTCCATAGCACCTATGAGGTTTCCATGGACCCAAATCAGCCAGTTCTCAGAGATATGAACAAGAGTCAAAGGGTGCAACATGTTTAAACAGAAATAACTTCCTATGCAAAGTCAAATGTTTAGGAAATGACAGACCACAAGTACACTGTGCATGTCACCTGCACATTTATTCTGAGAGAATTCAGGCACATTGCCCTTCTTCTCTAGAGATTTCTACACGGATTTCTGAATTGCTGCAAGGAAGAGAAAGAAAACAGATTCTGTGAAAGGTACAGTTTCCATATCAACAATAACATTGCTTTCCTTTTTTTTTTTTCCACAGCAGTCTTTAAATGAAAGCAGTTCTCCAAGTATATAAAATGCTATTAGGTCTCTTGAAAACGTAATCCAGACTACCTGAACTGTCAATAAAATAACCAGTTAGGTGTTTCCAAATTGCTCAGAAAGTAGCAACTCACAGTTTTCAAATCTTCTCTGAAAAGACATTTCTCTCGCCATAGAACAAGCTGGAAAAGGTTTTTTTCCAAAGCTGTACTGGATTTGATAGCAATATCCCCAAAGGGAAATTATGGGGTGAAGGAGCTGAGGAAGAAGGCCATTCAGATCTTTGACAGGTCTCCCTGGACATGCTTCTGAAAGGTTAGGAGCTCACTGGGGGAAATTGCACTCACAGTAAAATACAGCACTGTCACCAGGCAGCCCATGAGGACTTCCATGGACTTGCTTAAAACTTGTGTAAAATGTCACATATAAGCACCAAAATAATTCTAGGCCTATTTAACAAAACATATCAAGCAGGTGGAGCCATATGAGCCACACCGTGGATCACATCAGAACAGAATAGAATGGTCTGTCTGGAATTGCTGGCTGAGCAGCAAATCACATGAACCTCTTTGTTATTATTAGTACAAAAGGAAAACGGTAAAAAAAAAAGAAACCCTACTTATTATTCAGGACTGTTCTTAGCTCTTTTTGGTGCAGTTTCACTGTCCGCTTCTTCTAGCCCTCCTGAATCTCTAAATTAAGAATATTGGGTTTTTTAATGGATTTAAAACATTAGTGATTTATAACACATATGGGACATATTTTACATTATCTACCAATGTAAAACCAAAATACTACACCTGAGTATGCTGAAGTATTTCAAGGTTCTTTGGAAAACTCTGAGGTTTGCTCAATTCCTCCTCCAAGTGTGATACAGCTCCCCAGAACAGCTGAGACAACTCAGGCTCCTACTTCTAGGGCAGCTCAGGCAGAGCCTGGCTGTTGCAACCTCCCTGAGACAGAGAACAACTAGATTTATTAAGAATAATCATATATAATAATGCAGGTTTAAGGCTGGTTTAGAAAAGCATTTGGAATGTTTAGAGGTTTGGTCTAAATCCAGAAACTGAACTAAAAGCAATGTAGGAACTCTCAATATGCCCATATTACAAAGACCTTCACTTCTGGTCAGTCATGCTGAGAAATCAAGTAGTTCGAGCTTGACAAGCAAAGAGATTAAAAGGTTCTGTTAAAATCCTGCTTAAATTTCAAAAGAATACGAGAACAGTTCATATTGACCATAACTGATATCTTCATCCCCAGTTTTCTCTCACTGCCAGCCCTAGAGGCTACAAGCACTGTGGACAACTCTGCTGTAGATGATAAGATGACCATTTCCCCTTCCCCTCACACCAAGAATTATCCAGACAAAATGCTTCTGTTCGGAATTCTGCCAAAGTCGAAATTCAATATTTCATCTGGTCCTTACACCTAAGCCAAAAATATCTGCCTGTGAAAACTTTCCTGTTACTTTATATAATGAAACTATGCTGTTCCAATTTTTTTACTGTTTCTCTAGAATTTCTACCGTTAATTTCCCACATTAGGTAAACCAGGAAATTAGTTTCCAATGCAAAATTGGAAATGCTACAGAGGTACATTCTCAGATGACAATATTCTCTGTAGAGAGATGTCTCATTTCCAACCTGATTCTTGTATTACAAACTGTAAAATAAAATAAACCATGAAGAGCACAGGTTCTGTCAGAAGACAGCCACAACTTCCACTGAGCCCAAGAAAACCAAGGATATATAAAATTCAATAGACAGAAGGATCCAATGCTGACCTCACATTAGCAGCAAACTGCTGGATCAGCCTGCTGCCTCCAAAGTCACTCAATTGGCTTCAGGGCATTTTAAATAAGCTTTTGATGTTGGAATTGCTACTGCATAGCTGGAGAATAGCAAATGTTGAATTTAAAAAGCAAAAAATAAAAGCAAGTTAGGTAATTGCAAACTAATAGATCTAACAATGGAACAAGTTCTGAAGGGAGGAAAAATTAAAGGTAACGGTTTAGAGGATGGTTCCTAAATGGACAAGAAAACTGAAAATACTGAGAAGGGGAAATCTGACACCTGAAGGCACTCCCAGAATGACAAGTAGGTATAGATTAACTACCATTTTATGCCAATGATTAGAAAAGGGTTTTACCAATTAGAGTTGTAACAGCCTAAAATAACTTGATAATTGTCAAGGAAAATAAAAGACAAAAAAACCCCAAAAAACCAACACCAACAACAAGAAAAAACACTGACAAAAGGCTGTTGTCCTGTTAAGTTGGTGTGAACTACTGAGCAGTGACTCTGGGACTGCACCAGCTGCAAGAGCAGAGCACCAGACTCAGGAGCTTAGGAGGCATCTCCAATCACATGCTCCAGGTTGTTATCTGTAATTTAGCTCAGATTCATGGTTGTGGCTGCCTACCTGAGCACCAAAGAACAAAATTCTGGCTTTCATAAGGACTGTGATTATTTTTGAGGACAAAATGCTATTTTGTGGTTGTCGTGTGTATTCACAGCAGTTCTGGGGAGTGACAAATATGACATGAGGCATGGATGTTAACACTATGGTTAGTAAGACAGGATTTTTAGCAGTCAAAAATCAGTATTTACAGGCATCTGGTCTGAAGAAAAAACAAAGGGAAGGTAGGTGGGAACTATCAAAAGGTAGGAAAACAAGCATCTCACCCAATGGATTTTTGAGGTCCTAGAGCTAAACTACCAAGTCTCAGCATCTGATTCAGTCTGGGCACTATTTATTTCCCCCTGAACCTTCTAAAGAAACTGTACTAATTCTGTGGCTGCAGAACTGGGATAAAAAAAGCAGGTGGGTAGCCTGTCAGTCAAAGGCAGGACAAAGTGCAGGGTTGCCCTTTTGCAGTATCACACCAACAGTAAAAGTGGATCCATACTGAAACCACCTGGTTTTACCAGGAAAAGTGACAATTCCTTGGCTCTGACCATGATAAATGAGTAAGCCAAAGGCTGGAATCCTGACTAAATAACATCTTTTCCAAATATTCCCATGTCCCCTTCTTCTGTCAGGAGAGTCTCAGCAGCGCCACGAGTCTCCCACAGTTTTTTGCCATGATGAGAAGTCTGAGGGGGCACCTGCTTCAGCTCCTGGGATTCCTGGTAGAGACCTGGGCTTCCTTCCAGCCCTTCAAGGAAGTTAATAAGGCCACTTACAGTTTACAAACTACCTCCACTTGCATTGGCCATTGTAAGCCTCCAGCAAAGCTGTCATGAGGCTTTTGTAGGGGAAACCTTAAGGGCTTTGGCTAAGGCTTGCTGTCAGAAAACTGCTTGAAATGAATTCAAATCACTAGGCTCCCTTCCTGAAGGTCAAACACAACATTTGCAGCTGGAATTGCCAACACAATAGCAACATAAGGGGAAAATAAAGACCCATACGAGAGGAAGACACTGGCTGCTCTGTTAGCATTTCACTGGTAGCTGGGGAAGAGCAAAATGGGAGGAGGCAGACAGAGCTACAGGCTGCCTGTCAGAAAGGTGAGACTTCTACCTTCAAGACAGCAGTTATTCCAAATGTCTGAATTTACTTTTAAGGCTGAGTCAGTCTGCACCAACGCTGCAGGAGCAAAGAGGCCTGACCATCTCCTCCCTGCTTCTGTGCCCCACAGTGGGCAGGCTGTCTCCTGGTGAAGGGAAATGTCCTGGCAGGATGAAGGGGAGACCTGACAGCTCCTGGCAGGCACCTCTTGGGCCCCTCCACAGCCACCATCTAATGCCTTCCCCCAGCAGAAGGTAAACCACCTGCTGCTACCCTACCCCACAACAGGGGAGGGGCATCCCAAAGAGCCAAGATGTCCTAGAGGAAGCATGGCACATATTTGTATGGCACAAACATCTGCACTCGTGGTCAAATTGAGACCATGGTACAACATCTTTCTTCCTGGCTTATCCCATGACATGCTGCTCAGGCACAGGAGTGATTTCCAGAAGGCTCTGGTTCACTTATTTCTCGTCTTCATTCACTCATACAGCAGTTGTCAGAGGTGAGAAAGCTTCAGCTCTCTGAGGATGCTTCTCTAAGCAAAGTTCAGCTTGCAGAGGAGGTGCCAGGGAGCTGGGAGAGGAGGATGAGCCCTCCCAGCCATGCCCTCCCTGGCAGGCTGCAGCACAGGCAGAGCTGGGTGGTCTGCCATGGGCAGGGACTTCTCAGGGAGCCTTGTCAGGAGCAGCAAGAACAGAGCAGAGGAGCCACAATGTGGACTCCAGGGGCCAAGCTGGCAGCAGGCACCCCACACCACTGCCCAGGCCCCACCACTGGGGCTCCTGGGGCAGGGGTAGAGGGTGGTTATGGACAAGTGAGGCTGTTCAGGGCCATTCAGCCCTGTGAGTGCCCTCAGGGCAGGAAGCTCATCGCTCTGACAGTTTTTTTAACTTCCTTATGATAGCACAGAAGAAAAAAAAGTTATCTACCACATTTAGTAGAAGCTATCACCTTGCATTGTTTCTTAAATAATTCATCTTTTAGGATCAGCTCTGGCCAAAGGCCCAGATTCAGAACATTTTTCCCGCTCCAAATAATACAGTTATAAAGAAAAGCATTAAGAAAGATATGGCCAATTTTGTCCACTCAGAATTTCAGCCCTAGCGCATATATTTTGGGACATCTTTCTAGAAGAGATGTCTTAAACATTTATCTGGATTTGTATTAAAAAGTCAGATTCTGATTTGCAGTGAACCAAGCTCCAAATCTTGCAAAGAACCAAGTGTGTTGAAAACAGACCACAAGCCCAGTACCTGCAGCATGTGCTGGAATATGCTGAGTCAGCAAGCTGCTCACACCCCCACAAGTGAACAAGACTAATAAGATTGGCCCCTGGGACCAGAATCCATTTATTAACCAATATGATCTGGAGACCTTGGGTCCTCTCTCATATTTTCTACAAATTGTATTGCTTCTCGTTGAAAGCAAAATCCTTCTGGTACTTCTATCTTAGGATCACAGCAGCATTTTTCATATTATCTTGCTGCATGATAAGAAACTAAAAATATTAAAATGAAACCAGATAGTAGGCTCATAGGGGGGAGGAGAAGAAAAAAAGATAGACCTATGATCAAAGAAAAAAGAAGAAGAAATGTATTTTGGTGGAAAATTTTCTACCTGGTAAAGAAGTCCTAGAATCTTATTAGAGCATATTTAAAAAATAGATACAAGGAGAAGTTGTGTGGTTTTCATTGAAGATTCCATGTTCTCAGATAAATTACAGGATAATACGTGAAATGTGTACACGTGGAAGGATGAAAGGTAAATGGGAGCCAGCTCAGAACTTTATTATCTCGTAAGCACTGCATAATTCAGCTGGCAAACCTATGCACACAGATCAGGGGAGTTGCTAACTACTCCTCCAGACAGGAAGCCTCTGTTCAGAATGCAATATTTAAAATGGCTGGAAAGAAGACAGAGAGAAGAGTTAAGTTTCAAAAGGCTGAAAGTCAAGCTTATAGTTTAGAACTTGAAAAGCCTATAGGAAAACTCCTGAAAAATCATACATGAATGGTAACAGCTTCCAGTAAAAGATGCCAGTTGATCGTGACCCTGAAACTGAACATTTAAGATGCTCAAAAGAATGGTGAATACCACAAAGAATCCACAAAGCAAGCACTCCTGATGAGAAATCACTGCAGCCCTTTAGCATAAAACAGCTGCAGAGAAGTACCCAGCTGCAACCACCAACCCTCTCATGGTTGTCCTCCCAGAATAACCTCCCGAATAAAACAGTGTATTTGTCCTCATGATGAATGCTACTTCCTCCCCTCCTCTTTTTTTTAAAAAAAGTTGTTATGCCATTTGATGTGTTTTAAATTAGAATACTGAATTTTTGTAGTAACGCATAATCTCCTTTTTTCCATTTTAAAAGTGCCCGTCGTTATCAGTAATACTGACACCAGTAATAAAACATTAAAAGGTAACATGGTCACCTAATTTTCCCATAATGGTTTCAAACTCCATTATTTTACTGCATTTTATCTTCATTTTTTCAGGTAATACCATGGATGCATTCCCTTACAAAAATGACCTGAATGTCCTTCTTTTGGTGGGAATGTAAGAAACAGGAATCAAAAACATGGACCTGACCCATGAATGGGTTGAATTAAGGTAACCAAACAAGAAGAAGGGTGAGAAACAGAGTCCACAGAAGCCGTGTCAAATGGGAATTTCGAAAGATTACAGCCTAAACAGACAAAAGATCAGGCCCATCCCATTCCCAGGGCACTACAGATACATGGAGCTTCAACTGTTCAAAATTTATTACAGCATTAATAAGAAGTTCAAAATTTATTACAGCACTATTAAGCACTAATGATAGAGTTAGCTATTGTTATTCCTGGGAATAAGAAGGGTTGATCCAATGCTATGAGAACACAAAGCCAGGATTTTGAAAAAAAGATCATTCTATTTGAACCTGGCAGGCACTTCACTGGCCAGCAGTTGTTGGCTTTTATTTCTGTACTCAGTGATTGCAAGATTACCCAGGAAAATGTTTATTTTTGTCTTTTCTCTCTACAGTTCCTGACTAGAATTTTCATGTATAAAATCTAAAAACCAGGAAAGAGCCTTTATTTTACTTGCTAAAGTAGCCACAGGTTGCCTTGAAACAAGGGAGCCTTGCTGTAGCACTACATTTGTTTTTTTTTAATAGGAACCAGAGCCTAAATATCACATTTGGCTATGCTGCCCTTTTGCAAATAAACCCTGAAGGAATATGAGGAACAGATACTGTAGTTAAGGGCTCTACAATGCCTGCAGTAACACCAACCTATGCATCTTACTGAACTGTGCCATTTAGCAAAGGGCAGATAGAGAAATAGGCAAGAAAAAAAATCCTCATGCTATATCCAAGCCTACTTAATTTAAAATAAAAAAAAATTAAAAATGAAATACCCAAGACACACAAGTGGCCATTTTCTCCATCTTCCTGCTTTATTTTTAGCACCTTTTTAGCTATTGTGTGGTCTCTGTCAGCTTAGTTGTTCAGCTCAATTTTTGTGTCTCATGAATAAAATACAAATCACGTTCTAGGAACATTTTATGAAATAAAAAGTAGACTTTATCTATTCAATTCCATAATCCTTTCCACCTCACAGGTGGCCTGCAGCTTGAAAGCACATCCACTTGTCTCACCACCCTCACCCCTCTACAGAGCACGTGCTGTAGTTTCTCGCTGCCAAAAGTGTGGTTAATCCCACCAGACAGGATTTGTTCTACAAAGCATTGTGGGCCTGACTGTGATACCTCTGCTTTGTTCCAAAAACCACATCACGCCATCAGTGTCTTCCTGGAGAAAGTGAAACTATCAAAAATTATAAAGGACTTAAAGGACCACCAAGATTCAAACTACACGATGTGAAGCACAATCCAGCTCGTGCTTGAGTTGGGTCTCTGTGCATGGAAAATATGAGTTAGCAAAGGATATGATTTCTATCACTTGAGATAGCCACTGATTTATAGAAAAGGAAAGAATAGCCTGGGGAGCAAAGAAAAACTGCACTCTTAGTTTGTTCTTCTCATAATACTGAACACCCAAATTTTGTTATAAGAAAACACTTTTAAGCTTTCTGAGAAAACAGTAACTACTTACATTAAAAATTACTTTAATATAAAGAAATATATAGCCCTGGGATTGGAATTAGAGACCAGAAGTCTGATACCTCCCTCTGTGGTGACACACACGCTCTGGCAATCCCTGCAACAAAGACCCATACAAGCAAATCTTAGCCTTTAAAGGCCAAAAAATAAACCCAATTGTTAAGCCTGTCATTTTAGGCTGGACTTCTCAGGGAGCTCCTTTTTCTTTTTATAGACAATACTGTGAAGTAGTTTAACTTTGGGCTATAATTTTCCTAGAATTCTGCATAATTCCGGTATCTTTTGTGGCATTGATTGTGTGGCCCAGCTTCCATTTTGAGGAGAAAAAAAAAAGTAGTAATTGGTACAATAGTGTCTGCTCATTACCCCTCTTGGAACTTCAGCTGATCTGAGCTGCAAGATTTCAGACAGCACCACCCACTGCCACAGCACAGCTCCTGCCTGACACCTGTGTAAGTCAGGTCAACCCCCTCCTGTAACAGAATTCTAATTAATCCTACCTCTCTAACCTAATTAAAATGTCTAGTCCAAAGCCTCAAAGGACCATGGGCCCCTGGCTTTTAGCTCTGTACCCCTTGTCTCCATAAACACCACAGATCAAGGGGAGCACAGCAGCTCCCCTTTGCAGAGCCCACCATGGTCAGTGTGTCCCTGTCGGAGCAGGTGACTCACAGGGGGAACAGCCCAATCTCCTGCTGGCCTGGAAAAAGCCCCTCTGCTTCCCAGGAGGCAGGCAATCCTTAAAAACCTTTTGTGATGTTTTCTCAGCCAGCAGATGGGTCAGTGTAGTGAAAACAAAATGCTCGCCCTGTGCGTGATCGTGTTGCTTTTCCCCAACCAAAACCTCCGCCGTCTATTTTAGGAGGTCTCACGTGTCTCTCAGCTGTCACTTCGGATAAGTGTACAACTGTTCTGAGGACATTGTACCACTGTATCTCCCTCCATCAGGTCTGGCCCTGCTGTTTTCCTCCCCCTCCTTCTTTGCACGAGTTACCTAGGGTGCCAGGAGAGTTCCCTCACAGAATTTATTGTAGCGATCTTAATTAAATTAATATTCCTGAGTGCAAGGCTACTGGGATCTGAGGCTGGTATGAGGTTCATCGACTTTCACTTAGAGGGTAAAGTTTCCAGTTTTCACTCTCACGAGGCAATATGAAAAATTTATGACAGAAGCAGGAGAACTCTTGCTAGAGGCAATGACATCCCTGTGCAATTAAAACACTTTCAAGTGTCTTTTTTTTTCTCCCTTCTCCTTCTACTCATCTTAGAAAACAATATACCCAGCAACTTTATTCTGTACTGTACATTTTTAACTTAAAGATCTGTAGGCAGTTGACAAATTATAACCTGATCATAAAAATTTTCTTACAGTTTGAAATGTAACATATTGTACAAGGTTATGGCCAGATGGTAAGGAGCTTTTTTCTTCTCTCTCTTTTTTTTTTATTTTAAAAACACTTTAAAGCTTCCAAGCAGCAGAAGAAACTCCCTCCACAAATAGCAACAGAGACCCTGTGTGTACTCCTAGGAGATCACAGCAGTTTCACTGAACCCCTTAATGAGCAGTTGTGGGAAAGGGCAAGGATGGATATGAGGACTCAGTTCTGGTGGGAGCTGACTCCTAGAACATCCCAAGAGCCAGGCTGGGGTGTGTAACCTCACCATATAGTGTCATCCTGCTGCAATTCCTGCAAAACCCCTCTCAGAGCAGCAAACACTCAAAGCAGCAGGGAGACCCCTTGGCTGCCCTATACCCTTGGACAAGCCCCACCATTTCTGGGAGCCAAGCTTTTCCTTCTCAGGAGCTCAAGGATGGGATGCCTTTGAAGAAAACTTCTTTGTTCTGTCTTATTTTGCAGAGCTGAGCAAGTGAGAGCTCTGGGGCAGTCAGCTTCTTTGTAAACTAACGTTCAACTATTGCTGTGCCTGCAAACTATGGGGAATAAAGCAACAATAAATACTTAATAACCAACACAATGCAAGGGTTCTTTCTTACCTCACCAGAGGACATAATTTTTTGCACAGTGCATTGCAAAGCACACTGCAGTAACCAGAGCTAACTCTGTAACTTGGGAACAGTGGAAACTATTCTTTCAATGACTGTAAAACTCTCCTTAGCAGCATGTGCCCTGAGAGAAAAATTTACTTTAATATCCCATGCTTAATTCTGAACATGCTAATCTTTGTTATCTCTGGATAGTTAACATCGCTGCACTGCAGTGGTCTTCAAAAGAAAATACTATTTATTTTTCCTGAAATCAGAAATAATGAAAAAGGAAAGCTATAACCTCTTAAACTCACTTTAGAACTTAGACCTAAGAGGTGCAAAGAATATTACAAATATTACCAGCTGATATAAGAAGCACAGCTACATCCAGTTAAATGTTAAATTATGTCTTACTCTGATCATAATGGAAGTAATATAAATAGGCCTTGAATTATAGTTGCAGAAAGTTGCACATGGTGAAAGATTATGAGTCTAAATTTTCACTTTCATTCCAAGATAAATCTACTGATTTATCTTTGGAAAGCTCTAAAAAAACCCAACCCCTTATTCTATCCTGATATTGACTTTATTTGTCTCTGTCCTGCCACCACTTCCCTCCTCCTCCCTCTCACTGTAAATTCAGTCTCTCTTTTGGCAACATTTCAGGATTGGGCTGGTGCACAGAGGCATCTCAGTGATCCAAAGGAATAAATAACCCATGTCTCCATCCTCATTCCAAAGCTCCATGGACCCACCCTGTGGCAAAAGAAAGCTCCCCTGGACCCACAAGACACTGAACAATGAACAGGTTCTGCTTTGCAAAGCACAGGAGTGATGGAAAACTGTGCCTGTACCCAAACCTGTACCTGTGGGTTCAGGTCACCGTGCTCTATATCAGGTCAACAAACCACCTCTTGGGCCAGCATTAATGCCTATTTTAACTCTCATGTAAATGTGGCTCAAAGAGATTGTCCACCTCTTGAAACTGGACAGCAAAACATCTTTGGTATAATCTAAATTACCAGCACTGCAAAGGCAAGATGTTGTTTATCACACTAAACAGAAAGGCCCCTCTGTTCCCTCTCACTGCTGCCAGTGACTGGCACCCATCTGCTACCTCTCACAAGACATTTAGATCACTTGCTCTTGTAGCAGTGAAGGTCTTTCAGAATTTTCTCTACCACACAGGCCCTTTTCTCATTCCAAACTGTGCTCTTAAGGCTCAACTACTCCATAGATAATAAAGAACAACACTGATCAGTGTTTGCTTACCTTGGAGAGTCTTTCTCAGTGTTCAGGACACATACATGAGACCAGCTCAGCACCAGTGGCAGCAGATATCACTTCTCAAGGCGGAAGCTCCTCCTTCAAGAGACATTCCTCTTGATTTTCTACAGCTGCATTGATTAACACACAGCTTCAGGTGTGTAAGGCTTTCAGGTGTTGTGTGGGACTCTAATAAAGGGCAGGAGCTGTTAAGTGAGACACATAAGAGGACATACAGATAACTCTTAAAGACAGAGGCAAAGGAAAATAAAGTGTTATCTCCTCATCAGCAGGGACATCTTGTGAAAGAAACTTGAGATGGTTTCCAGGATAGGGCCCAAGAGCAGGGACTGGATCCCCTTTTTAGAGGTGGGTGTTTCTAAATCTGTGCTTCAGGCAGCAAAGGGTGGCCTCAAACAGAAACCACAGCTCCTGGGAGAGAGGGAAGGGAGCACGGCTCTTTGGATGCAATTTTAACAGCTGATCCAGAGTGAAACACTACTCAACCATCAAATCTGTGACAAAGAAGAAAGCAAGCAATGTACCACCACAGGGCAAAGCTCTGACTAAAACTGACCCCAGGTCATTTTCTCACATCATGTACGATGATCATCTCAGTCAGAGCTTGAGTTTAAACATATGCACAAGAAGTAATGTTTGATCAATTGATCTGATCATTTACAGCATATAGTATATATAGCTGTATATGTTACATGGCTGTATGCACAGCTCTGCTTGACTTCAATTCATACGAAAAGCCTGTGCAATGAACAGTTTCTAAAACTTTGTAATGGTAAAATTTCTTAAACACATAAAGAAAGGGTGGAGGGAGAGGCTCCACTGATGATTGTTAGTGGCACAAGTGAGCTGAAATGTCAGTTCACCGGACAAGAAAGAGAAGACTGTGATGAAGTATTAGACTTCTCATCTAAGGTAACCTTGAACCAGTTCTAACCATACTGTCAAGAGATTCCTACAATAGACACACAAAGATAAACAGAGATATCAGCTCAAAGCTGAATTTAGAATAAAAGTATAACCACTGGATAGAGTAACTCATTAAGGTGAAGGTGGAGATGACACCATAAAGTACAAAAAAGCAGGAAATCTTTTGCTGTCTCCAGAACATTCCTGCTAACGCTTCATGTTTCTGACTAGTGAGAATTTCTTGGTTTAGCACAAAATCAGGAAAATTGTCACTTTTTTTCCACAGTAAAGAATTCATATAAACAAACTGTGAATGTTTCAAGATCTTCTCCTTTCTCGTGAAGATGAAGATGGGGTTTCAAATCACCCTCACCACCTCCTCTATGCAATCCATTCACCTGAAAGTTGTCATGCCCACAGCTTGAGGCAATCAACCCCAGCACCTTCAGTAATCGGGCAAATTATGAAACTCTATTCAATAAGCTGTGTATTAACCTCAGCTGAACACAGGCACAGAGCAGGAGTGTCCTCAAGTATTTCAGCTGCTTTCAAAGTGTCCCATATTTCTGTCCCAAATTAGAAAAATATGAGAGTAGAGCACCAGGTTGGTTCCACACCTCTGTCATAGATGTCATGGAAAATCTGTTAAATTGTGCAGCTTGACCGTGCTTCAATGTTTCTATGTAAATGATGAACACGGTGCTACTTTACATCTTTAGGGACTTGTGAGGGTAATTGGCTTTAAAGCACACAAGCACCTCAGATAACACTGCAGTCAGGAACTACACCAAATAAATAAAGGATAAATTGGACAAAAACCTGAGACAGGCACCTTCACTTCTTCTGACATTCTTTCCAGAGCAGGTGGACAGATTAACTCCAACAGTTGCTGCAGCCTAGTTAACAAAGGCAGGAATTCAGGGCACCAAGGGCAATTGATATTGCATTATATATTTGGCCAATTTAGCCTCAGTGAAGAAATCTATACTCCCCA
Organism: Corapipo altera; assembly: GCF_003945725.1. NCBI lineage: Eukaryota > Metazoa > Chordata > Aves > Passeriformes > Pipridae > Corapipo > Corapipo altera. The sequence goes on from NW_020884914.1 coordinate 4,196,645, forward strand.
TCTGCACAGTGTTTTGCTAACACAGCATAAGACAAATAGTAACCACCAGCTGTAATAAGTGAAGTGAGGGATGAAGGAATTTGTGGAGTTCAGGATAGTTTCCCAAAGATCAGAAGCTCACATCTCCAAAACGACACTGGGGGAGATCTGGGACTTTGCTGGGAGAGCAAACAAAAGCCCAAATGGAAAAATCCTGTGTGAGAGTCTGTATCCTAATTGGTGTAGTGGAAAAAATCCTCTCTTTTTAAGGCAGAAGAAATAGATAAGATGATGGAGGTTATAAAAAACATCTTGCTCTGTACCTGACCTTGAAACCCTCCTTTTCTCTCAGACTGATTAAGGGAAAAATACTTAGTTAGATACTCTTTGTCTTCCACATGGATAAGCACAAAGAAAAAAAAAAGAAAAAAAAAAACAAAACAAGGAGGAGGAGAAGAGGAAGAGAAAATCAATACAAGCTGTCTTCAGTTTAACCAGAATGTTACAGTGAATAGGTTTATGAAACCTCCAGTAAGGAGAAGCACAATTGCTCCCACAACAGCAGAAGTTGCTAAATTTTAGTGTAGTGTAACTTTCTAAGGTGTCATATAACAAAAAGAAAATACAGGTGTTCTCACTGTCCAAGGACACTACTTGTATTAGGGTGTATAAATTACTAACCTGGAATAAACTCATCTGATCTAATGCAGGGGTTGTGACAGCAATCACTACTGTGAGCTATACAAGAAAATATAAAATCTGCCACACACATGGGAAGAATAAATAGAAATAATAGGGAGTATCTCTTCCTGTCTCTCTTAGCAAAAAGATTTATGCTCTGAGAGAAGAGTTTACGCCCTGTCAACCCTTTATGATTCAAGTATATGGATTTAAAACTACACAAAATCATAATTGTATACATTTTCTTGATAAACAGCCCAGTCAGCTTAATGAGCACTGGTGAATTCCTGTCCTTGATGGTGTCTTGTAGCTGTCAGTCCCATGGGGAAATCCCGTGGTGTATGAAAACACAGTCCAGCTCTTGATTTCTCTCTCTCTCTTTTCTTTTCTCCTTACACAGGTACATATATATTCTCATTGAAACAGCTGCATGATCCTGCCTGACAAAAACAAGACAGATACCAAGGTACAGAAATGGGGGGCAGGGAAAATAAGCATATGGTCTTGCTTTACTATGCAGGTGCTGTTCAGCAATTTTTCCCACCAGTGAAGCTGCTGTATTTTGCACAGTGTTTTCCCAATCCACCAGACAATCAGGAACAGAACAACATGAATGTTCTGTTCTGCTACGATGTGCTGAGACAGCAGGTTATCATTGGTGACTCTGAAGCTTGCTGACATCTGACATGAATTCCTGGCATGCTGACTTTTTAAAAATCGATGGGGACAGACCTCAGAGTAACAGAAATAGCTGTGAAGTTTAACACTGCTGAAACCGTTCAGGCTTGATTGGCTGGTGAACATGGAAGGTCAGAAAGAGGAGCACTGGATCCTCATCAGTAGGAACAGAAGCAGATTATTATAGAAAAAATCACTCTGAAGTTTCATAGCTTACTGTTCCTGTGAAACAGCCGAGATCAGGAGATGCATAATGTGCAGCAGACCTCTTCTTTATTAATACAACCTTAAGCTAAGGATGAAAAATGTATATTGGCATACAGAAGGGCTCAATGGAGTGTTATAAAGCCATTGCTTGACCTCCATTTTTGATAATTTTAGAGCACTTCTTAAAACTTTTGTTAAAGGAAACATTTTGGCTGTAGCCAGATTGCTGATGTTAATTAGATTCCACTCTTAGAAGTGGAAGTGGGGAGGGAACTGTTAAGCTGCAGGAGAGAAGTACCTATAAATTTAATTTTTACTTAAAACATGGCAGTAGTCTTACTGTTTGCCTTGTTGCAAACAAATTAATGATGTGTCACTTCAATCTAGACTGAATTACACACTAAAAACTGCAAACCACCTTACTACAGAAGTGATGTAGCACAGTTTCTCAGTCATACTGAATATTTATACATGTTAAAGAGGCTCATTTAGAGGGAAACTCGTTTGAAAGGCTTTGAGAAAATATTAAAAAAATTACATTGTAACTTCCTTTCTATCAGTAATAGGAATACATTGGAATAATACAAGGATGCAGAGTTTTAGGCCCCTTATTATGTATGGGAAAGGAGACAAATATGGTGCTCAAACTTTGAGCACAATAAACCGCCTTGACATATGAAACTCTGCACAGCCACAATGAAATACTCTCCCAGTAAATTCTCTTCATCCATTCCATGTATTTGCTATTTAAATGCCTGATGATTGGAGATTCAGTGTGGTGAAATTATCTTACCTGAAAATAGTCCTAGTAGGGAAAAGCTTCATTTATTTGCTCTTAGAGAACTTTCTTTTGAACATTATTTTGTTCAGTACTATTAAGCCAAAGCATTTTCAAGTGAAACCAGCACAAGCATATAAAAACAGACTGCTAATGATTTGCCACACAAAAGAGAGGTCTTGGAGTGGTTTTCAAACTTAAAGAAAAGCAACTTTCCCCTTTAAAGTGCAACAACATAATTCTCAGGTCAGTCGATCTCATTCAGGTTCGCACAAAGTCAGTCCTGCTGCAGGAGCCTCTTGCTCATCTGTATTCTGGGATTACTCCAGTGCTTCCCTCAGAGCTGAGGGAGGAAAGGGAGGAAAGTTGTCTGCAGATTCTAAAACTACAGATTTCAAGAGGCTGAAGCTCTTCCATGGACACAATATTAATTGTCAAGTGAGCACACAGTGAAGACCATTTTGCAAGAGGTCTGTGCACAACTCTCTTAGTTCAGAGTTTATTTTTAAACTACCAGATCTTAGAAGGCTCTGGATACAATATACCAAGAATATGAAATCAATCCCAGATAGTAAAAATAAAAGTCAAAGCAAATCTGACTGAGGACAACAATAATAAACATTGTATATTGCACAGGGGTGGGTCAGGACATATGACCCATAGCCAATATCCTCCTAGTTATTTTTAGAAGAACAAGCCATCATTCGTGAATATAAAATTCAATACATTCCTTGTAAAATTTGGGGAATATGTACATCTCCAATATCTCTGCAAACCCTCTTGACTCCTCCTTGGCTGTCCTTTATGGGTGAATCCCTAATGCCAGACACTTCAACTGATCAGAGCATTCCATCCCAGTGTGGTTATTTCTGGAAATCAGAACAATTCACTGCCTCTGAAATATCAAGCTCCTCTCTCAGATGTTATGCCTCCTACTAAACCAGAGATATATATGATAGACATCATTCAAATATAGTACATGCAAAAAAAAAAAAAGAATTATTTAAAACATGATTTAAAAATAAAATCCATGTTGAGAAGACAAAACCACACATTTTAAGTGTCCTTTTCTCATATCTGCTTTTTTAAGACAGTAGATGTCATGCATAATACACATTTTTGGCTCTTTACTGTTGACAGCATTTGAGAAAACGAAAAAAAAAACAACAAAAAACCAACAGGAAACCAAGAAATTCTTAAAATTTGAAATTGTAGGAAACCCACCAGATGGACTGCTTTAGTGTGTGAGAGAAAGAATCTGACTATAAATGTCATCATTTGAGGGTTTACCTCAAATTAAAAGTTCAGAAGCAATTGAATTCCTCTGTGTTTCAGTCCAAATCTGTGCTTCTAAGAAATAAACAACAAGGACTTATCAGTCCCCAGATTTCAAGGAGAGTGGGTTATTTCAAGAACAGTGAATGCCTGGAGGGATAAACTCATGAATTGTCATGTGATGACTTACAATACACAGGCAGTGAATAAACCCAGTGAAGATCTGGATTGATGAAGAACAGATTCACTGACAAAATAAAAACCAGTGTTCACCAAAAATGTGGAACAGGGACAAAGATTCTCAGCCAGTAATAACGAATTTGAAGGTGAGAGAAGTTTGGTAGCATTCACAAGTCTAGAGTCACCTGTGTGGCTTGGTCCCTGTGCAGGCTGAGTTGATGTTTTGGAAGTGTACAAATGGCAACATCCCTTGCTCTGCCAAAGGTACAAAACTTAAATTCTTCAGATCCACAGCAAGAAGATTTCTCAGAAAGAGGCACAGACAGAGCCACCAAGTTTCAGGGTAGGCAGGATGCTACAGTAGCTCCAGAGGTCCTGCCTTTTGCACACGATCACCAGGGAAAGTTGATGTGCCTCAAACAGGACATCAGGAACATCCAAGACAGTGCTTGAGGCCTTCCCAGTCCCCAGAGCACTTTGCAATCAGGAGTGAGATGAGGCAGTTTAAAGATACATAGTCTTCTCTTTCACTGGGCTTTCAGTCCTGAAAGCACAGCACAGTCAGTCCTTTTCATCTCACAATTCAGTATTTAATTCATATCTCCCTCCAGACAAACAGTGACTTCAGCAAGTCATTCTTTCAGCTTTCTAAATAGATTTAAAGGAACACAGAGAATAAAATCTTAAAATTAATACGTGAGTTCAGGCAAAAGACCTTCTAAAGTTGTGTCTGAGAAAGGAGATAAAAGTGTTCCACATACTTATTATTTCTAAATTTCTTTGGCCTATTGTATTGAAACACCCCCTATTTTCTCTGATTTGGTTACATAATAATCATTCCACTCTTATCTAATTTCAATAGGTGATGAGTGCATCTTTATAATCTATGTCTTTTTTCCCAGTATTCTGTATAATGAGCAGTCACACAGTGGCCCTTGATTTTCATTTTAGAGAGTCAAAGCTCTATATTTGGATTTAATAGTAGTTAACTATTATGGATAATACATTCTGAGAACTTTTGAGTTATGAGTAGCTTTTAACAATCACAAATTAATTTACTTTAATATGTAAAAAATATTCAGTTGCCCAGAAAATTACTATTGAGGTGACAGGTTGTTCTGGTATAACCTGCCTGAAACCACTTTTAATCTCAGCAACCATCATGGGTTGTTACAGCACATTCACCATCTCTTCCCACCAAGATACAACAAGCCAAGCTGTGTTAGAGAGCAGGATGAGAGCCTCAGCCTCAGCTCCTACTCACTCTTTTCTAAAGTTTATCTGTACTTCAGTTCCCCATCTCTCAGACAGGATAACACAGTGATGAGATCTGGGGAGTTCAGCTACTATGGAAAACATGAGAGCAGAAACATCATTGACACCGAGGGCAACCTCTGATCTCAGAAATCCAGGGACCTGCTGTCCACAAGCACTGAACACCATGTTAAGAGAAACCACTCTCTAAGAGAAAGCAAGAAAGGACTGTTCTTTACTGGCCTCTTTGATTTTTTCACCTCTCACAGGATCAAGTGGTCCTTTAAAATTTGGAGATTTGAAATATTGTGGCCACACAACAGTAGACAAGGAAAATGATTTTTTTTTTTTTTTTTGGTAAGGTAAGCAGGATACAAGGAGAAAAAAAATCACATTTATGAAATGCTTATCAACATTAATTCTGAGGACAGAGCTACTACAAGTAAAAAGTATCTGTCTCTGCTGATTTTTCAGGTTTGTGACACCACCTCATTCTCTTCAAAGCTGGTACTGGGTATTAAAAACATAAAATGTCAGCCTGCTGTCTTTTCAGGACTCTAATTCTTCTACTAACTCTGAGAAGAAAATATCCTGATTATGGAGTTACCCTTAGTTGCTATTAAGAGCCCCAACTGGAAAGAACAAAGACTGAGAATTAAACCAAAGATAATATTAGTTTTTGCTTTATGCTTTCTCACTTATAAGCACTACACTTTTCATGAGACTGTTTAAGGGTATGTAAGAACAATCTTTTTTAGATCATCTAATGCAATATCTCTCTATACAGAACTGCAGTGTGAGCTATGTGAAAATGTTACTAAAGCTGGGGTTGTACAGTCAGCCTTCTTCAGGATTTTTGAAAAGCAGTGACATTCCTCTACAGACTTTTTTTTAAGACTCGTTCATTTGTATTATTCCATTGCACAGAAAACTTGCTTGCAAATCAGAATTCTGCAGTGACAGGCACAGAACAAAAGACAGTCACCATCCCACAGCCCAAAAGACAATCTACATTCCCTCTGGACTTGAGCTGCTTGTCCTGAAACATTTCAAATAGAGGACTGGATATTTGAAACTGTGTGAATGGAAAACAAAACAAACAAAAAAAACCAACCCAGGTGCAATTAAGAAAAAAAAAAAAAGCAGAGGAGGAAGTCCAGACACAGATGAAGACTTTGTTTTGAGAATATGAAAGAACAGTACCTGACAGGGGTTTTGGACAAACCACTGCCTGGAAAGGTGTTCAGCTCTTGGTATAGTCAAGACATAAACCTCTGAGCAGTTCTCATCAATAAACAGGTTGGAAACATCCTGTACAATAAACAGGTTAGATGCCACCTGTATATTTTTCATTTTTTCCATCAAGTAAAAAGAACTCAGAAGACCTCACATTTTATCTTAAATCTGAGAACAAAAGGTTTGTTGATAGAACAGAACAAACCATATCAGAAGAGCACACTCAGTTCATCTCAAGAGTTGCACAAACCAGAACTGCTGCCTTCTAAAGAGCCCTTTTTCATTTTATATACATGAACAGAAAGATGGTGGGAACAGAAAGACTGCCATCCCAGCTGGACTCCTGGCATTCTAGAAGTGTATGATTTCAATTGCAATTTTTTTTTTTTTTTTTTTTTACTTTTCTTTTTTTGTTTTTCTGGTCAATGTTTGTCATATTCCAGGAGACACAGAAAGAAGTTACTGAAGTATGTCCCTTCCAAGGAGCTGGTCTCCACAAGCACAGTGTAGGGTGACCTTACTTGATTAACATTTAGAAGATTTAAAGGCATATCACAAGACCATACACACACATGAGGAAGATACTTCTGTTTGTAACTTAAAATTGAATGATTCACCTGATAGATCTCCAAGCCTTTTGCAGCACTGAAATTCAGTTCTCTTAATGAGGACCAGTAATTGTAGGTTCAAAGACTGCCCAAACCAGTCAGCAGGAGATAATATGTAATATGTAACCACAAGAAAAGCAAACTGGAAAAAGAAAGACCACTGGCTTTCATAAATCATTTTTTGACAGGAAGGTTATTTATCATGGGAAATAAGCTTAATCAATAATAGAGTGAAACAACCTTAATAAAAAAGGGAATCAAGCTCTGTTCTGTTAGAGCATTATAATTAATGTGGGTAGGGGGAGCGAGAAGAGGCAGAAAGAATTGTTACAGAGAATTGTTATTATCCTGACAAATGGAGTCTAGATTGTTTCTAAAAGTTCATTTTCATCTAGCAGCTTTGAATAAGAAAGGACCAAGAATTGCATTTTGTTTTCTAAGGAGTAATGAAAAATTTTGAGGGAGGTGCCCAATTAAGGAAGAGTTATTCAAGTGATGAATATATTATTATTTGATCTCAGGGGAGTGACGTAACCAATGGAGACTGAATTAAAAACCAGCTTCCTCAAAAGATGTGGGGAGACCAAGTTTTTCTCAATTTATTGTTATATACAAACCAAGTGTTACTTTTTCCAAAAGTCATCATTTTTGTTCTGGGTTGATTAATTTTACAAATATGAGAGGAAATGAAAGGCACTCTAGAGAAATTTCCAAAGCTTGATGAAAAGAAATGCTTTCATCTGCATTAATACACAAATTCTTATGTATTATAGTTATTGTTTCAGTCACTTTTCATTTATCTTTCCAACTGCTTTTGTAGGAAGATGATAATTCCATCAGATTTTGAAAACATTTAGCAAATTTTCTGAAAAATATTGCATAACTTCATCTGCAAAAGGAAAAACCTACATACACGTACAATGTCCTTATGCTTCACAATCCATTTGGCCACATAATCAACACAAATATAAAAGAATGGCACTGTTAATGTTTAATAAAACATTCTAAGACAAAATTCCTATCTGAAGTAAAATCACAAAATGAAAGAAATATCAGTCTGTAAAGGAAGTTAACAAAGGATTTTGTTGTAATTTTTATGGAGGACATACGGTTACATCAACCTCAAAAATATATCCATAGGGAGAAAGAAAATATATGTCAAGGCAGGAATGAAAATGGGAATGGAGGAATGAACAACAAACTTGCTGGACTGACTCAGATTCTACATTTCAGTTATGATGCCCAAAGTTCCTGAAACTCAGAATTTATCCTAAATCATAAAGGTAACTCTCTGCCAAAAAAAAAAAAAAATCCAAAGGGTTTATGTAATTTTAATACCCTAATGATCAATTTAGTGATTAGCATATATAGCTTAAACTTCTGAATTTCAGAAAAGTGGCTCTTTTGCCTCCACAGCAGACATTTTGCTCCTGTTCCCAAAGCTCATCTGAGCCCCACTCAGTATTCCACCGAGTATTCACACACAATCTACAGACAAGCCACAGGTCAGGAAAAGAAGAGCAGCAAAATAATTCCTATCCAGGAGATCATTTGAAAGCCTCTTAAAGTGTTCCCAGACAATTTGTGAAGGGGGAGAAAAAGATTATTAGGTACCTTACCTGTTACAAATTATTCAGCAGCTGAAAGATCTGGAAAGTCAATTGTTTTCAGAAGGCAGCTGTTGGGAACAACAGAATTTTTAATGCTTTATTGTGAAATTCTTAGCTTTATTTTGTCTCTGGATGCAAAAATGTTTACAGGTGATTTTTTTATACAAGCCATACATACAGTTTTTATTCTACTTGAACCTATCAGGATTAAACTGGTAATGTTCCTAGGAACATTGAAGAAGCCAGATCAGGACCCCTATTCTTCAGAAACTAATTATTTTTCCACTCCCAATTTACATCAATAAGATGTCTAGAAACAGATGGTGTAACTTAGACAAAAAAGTGTCAGAAAGGAATTATAAATATTAGATTTTCCAAATGTTGTTCCCTAGGCCAAATTCCTGTTCGGGTTCCAATGGGAACAATTTCAGTAACCTGATGCATGAAACCACCCCGGAACTCAGCCTGCTCTTATTTCTCCATCCAGCACTGTCACCTAGCCATGGCTTCTTGCCTGAAATTAAATGCTCAGCGTTTCTTCCTTCATATTCTGTTTTAGTGCACAACATCAATGATGTAAAGCTGGGCTACTGTTAATTTAATTACATGGTAGGATGGAGAACGGAACACGTTACTCCAGTGTTATTGATAGTCAGAAGCAGCACCTACTGGTACCCTCATCTATTCCCTCTGGAGAATGTACCACTTTAATCATGCATATTGCAGCAGTGCAAATGTGCTTCCCACTCTTTGTACGGCATTACATTTAGCTGTTTTCTATTTGTCTCTTCTAGAAATGCATGGGCTCCTCTACCTGTTGTAAATGTGAAACAGAAATGGAACCCAGCTCTATATTAGCGTGTACTTTTTTTGCAGAGGTCATTAGAGCTGCAGAAGAGGAATCTTTACTCTTCTGGGAGAGACATGATGATAGTGATTGACCATTTTTTTTCCTGGCTTGCTTGCAATAAAACATTTATTCATAATACATGTTTAGTGCTGCAGGTGGCATTGTTACTGTTCAAAGAACCCTACTCAGCATATAATGTGGTCGGCACTTCATCTTCCTGAAAATGAATCTTGAAAACTTCTTGAATTATATATCTCCTCCTGCTTTTCAGTGGATCCATAATTTTCTTCAGAAGATGAATTGCAGACAGCAGCACTGATGAGAATTAAACTAGCAAGGTTCATGTTAAGAACATAGTCAGTAAATCAAAGACTGAAAGTCATGTCAGAGATTCAAAATCGTAGACTGACAATATCCTGAGATGCTGCCTGTGATGGAGTCTGGTAATGAAGTCATGAGGTTAAACACCAGCCTTTCAGAGACACCCACATGTTCAAGTAACATAAACCTGCACTCCTCCTAGAGCAGTGAAATTCCCCTTGGTGCATATGCGGAGGAGAAGAAAGCCTCAGTCAACTAATTCTAAAAGAAAGAGCTTGTGTTCAGCAAAAAACAGAGAGTTAATCCCTTCAAATGTTAATAAACAATGCCAGTGAGAACAAAGGGCTTTGGGAAGTTACTCCTGGGGATATTCCCCAGTATGACAATCACAGAACTATATGTTCAACAATAATGGAAAGAAAACTCCTTATCCTTAGAAAATGTTTTTTTCTTTAAAAGAAAGGAAATCACCCTAAAAACATAATAAAAACTGTCACTTCAAAGCACCTTTTGGAGCAATCACATTGATCTTGTTTAACTGAAATCATTCACTAGTAATGCATGGTACCTTTATCAATTTATTGTATAAACACATTCATAGCACTTTTCCTGGTGAATAACCCTGCCAAAATCATTGGTCTACCAAGCCCATCAGATATCAAGATGAAGCAGACACTCTGCTCCAGTGGTTGTTTCCTAATCACGTCTGTAGGAGAGTAAAGAACTCCAAGAAAGGTAGAAAAGAGGCTTTACATCCTACACATTTTATATTTCTGCCTTCAATTACATGCCCATTCCTCTCCTTGTGTCACAAGCTGTTCTACCTCTCTGTTCACAAATGATTTCCTGGGGAGAATCATACGTGGGGTAAATATTTAGTCCAGTGTGCAGAGATTTAGCTCTGTGTGTTGGAGTTAATGGGAGTGTTGCCATGTCCCTGCACACACAGACTCTTCCCCTCTGTGCAGTGCTTTAGGCTTCCAGGAGTGTCAGACTCCAGGAATTGATGGGTTATATTCCCACCTCAATGCATCCACATCTCTCTGTATGGGATTTATATGCAGAAACCCACACGTGGTAAGCTAAGATGTTCATAGAGGTAACCATATTAACTCATTAAATGCTTAGCATTAGAGAATTCCCACCTACATGCAGCAAGTAATTTTCCTCTTTTTAAATGAGATCTCTGAATTTTTACATAAATTTAGTCCTTGTGGAAACAGATTGACAACTCGAAACATCACATTTCTCTATGACCTACAGAACTGACACAGGACAAATGGAAGCACCCTGTGTGTCCTCCACAGAGATCACCAAAATCTCTCAGCCTTGGCCAGGGTAAGAGGGTAATTCAAACTTTGTGTCAATAAAATCATCACAAGCTCACTTAAGTTTCCCGGTGCAACGGTGAAATCTGGGGCATATCAAATAAGGGCTAAATCAAATCCAGCAATTTTCCAGTGCTCTGATACGTGCTTCCAAAAGAGGAAGAATTTAACAAACCAGAGCTTCAATTGATATAAATCAGCACCATTCCACTGAAGCTAATGCAGCTGCATTGATTCACAGCCACTGAATTCTTGGACTCTGGTCTCACAAATATGATAGAAAGTTCCATTTGCTAATGTAAATATATATTGATGGTTTATCACGTAAATTTATTCAGGAAAATGCATGAATCAGTGCTGCTTTTTTAGTCATAAATCGCTATAACAGGTAGGAATGTTCTGAACTTTTAAAGAACCCAATAATATGCACACTTCAGTCACGCAGCAATCCCTCAAGTACTCTGTTGCTTTTAAAAACACCTTTTTTTCTTAGTGCCCCTCTCCTGCTGCAAGACCAGAAATTGCACCACCACTCCTATGACCGTAGACAACAAATTTAAAATACCCTTAATTGGAAGCTGAAAAAACTAAGCGTGCTGCACAATGGCTGAGACACAAGACTTATGGTTGTTTACTGTAACACTAAGACAGTCCCATTAACAAGAATGATGGGAAACTGCATCCTGGCATTATTCTTAGCAAAAGACTTGACAAATATGTTTTGTAAATGAAGGAACTACAACAGAGAAAACATATAATACACTTTTCCCCCCTTTTTCCCAGTGAAATGGTTGCATGTTTAATGCTTTATACATTATTCAAGGCTCCATTTTCCAAGGTTCATCAATACCCCAGTCCACAGCAGCTAGAAGCTTGTAACAACTGACAAATGTAGACAAACATGCTGCTTAACCCAGGAACAGTGGGTCAGAGAACAAACAGGAAAATTTATTGGCTTTGCTATATTACTGCTGGAATGGAGAAGTAAATGAATACCATACGTTATAGCTTATCACTTACAGTATGAGTGTATCATGAACAGCCCAGCATGTCCCACTTAAATAATACTGATGGATAACATGCAGGCAGCTTTTGTTCACTGCTGAGGTTTTGTCTTGTCTACATGTTGTTTATACTTATTTAGGGCGAGAGGAAGAGACAAAAGAATAGCAAGAGCCATGCGAGGGGCTCACACAATCCCCTTCCTCTGCGTGTCCGTGATGAATCTGGACTGTGCCTACCACGGAAGTTGTTGCAAAGAAATATAGAAGTCTGCCTGGGATAAAAGGTGGATTCCACAATATATTCCTAGGCCAGACATTATATTATTTCCCAGCTGCACTTGTAAGCAGCTCTGCAGAGGACAAAGAAGGAAAAGGAGGGGAAAAAAGGTGGTGGAGGAGAGGAATATCAACCTGAGTTTTATTGCCTCTGCCTGCTGGAGAACTGTAGGGAGATTAGCAATAATTTTTATATTCAGCACAGTACCTCTGAAGGTGACTCAAGAACTTGTGTGAACTGGAATTCTAGTAGAGCATAAGCAAACCCCCCAAACCTGTGGTTGTCTGTCTCCTGCCCTCAGTCTGTTGCACAGCCAGACCATTCCACCTGTGCACCTCTCCTCTGCAGTCGTGGCATTAACATCTCCAGCACGATTTCTCCTCGTGTGAGGAGATCAGATTGCCTGAGGATCTCATCCCACACTGTCATCACACTCTTTCAGACTTTATGCTGGTGCTGTGTGAATGGCAAACGGATAGGAAAAGGCACAGCATTCTTGAACGCGGAATTCAGAGCCATTTTATATTCGTTCTGCTATCGTGCCACAAAATCTGCAGAGCAATATGAAGAATCAAGACCCACATAAAGGAAACAACAACATTAGAGATTCTTTAAATTATAATTAAGCCTTTTGCTATTCCATGGAAAATCAAAAATCAAAACAACCCCCGCAAAAATGTGATTTTTCCCTAAATAATTGACGATGTGACTGAAGGGTCAGATTTACAATCTTTGGTAATGTAAGTCACTAATATTAACCACAGGAATTAATTTAGTCTGACACCTTTACAAGCAGGTTTTTTTGCCAATAGAAAGAAGATATTACCAACCCAACATGAATTAAAGAGGGTTTGAATACTCAGAAAACTGTATCATTTTAATTAAGATTTTGCAGTCACCACTTATTAATTTAAATCTGACCTATATCTCAGTAAGGGAATCTAAACTAACAAGTCAGGTTTGAATAGATTGGAGCTCCTTACACAAATCACAGTGATCTTAATGAAGCAGCTCAATATTCCATCTGTATTTACTCTAGCATGATTTCCTGATGTACAGCAAGCCTCCAGTGAAAAGTCTTTTAAAAAGGAACCCTGCTGTAAAAAGGAAACAGGATGGGATGAATTCAAAATGGGACTGAGTTCTCCAGCTCTCAAAGGCCCAAATCTCATATCGGTCAAGATGACTCCACTCAGCAAAATATCACACTTTGATGATTTCTCTGCACGTGTAAATTTGTTCTTTAATACATTCTGCTCATCAGAATTGGTAGATTTATATTCTGTATAAATGAAGGATGTAGATATTTACTGAGGTACAGGAAAATAACCAACAAAAGAAGGCCACCAAACCCAAAACTATTCAGTCCTTGGGGCTTGTTTACCTTCCCCCCCTCTCCCCCCCCCCCAGTTCCCAGCATTAATTTTCATCCCAGTGTCCCAGAAACCTGTGGTTCCTCAGGGCTGCCAGTTGCTTTTGCAGACTGTAGTAAGATTCATGAGCTGTTCTGGTTTGTAGTCAACTTAGTTGAATATGTTTCTTTTTCAATATAAAAACTGAATTAGCAAGGCTGGACAACACAACTCCAAGGAATTAACATGAGGAAACTGAGGCCATTAGATGACTAACATGGAGAACCAACATTGGAGCTGAAAAACTTGGTTTACTCTGCTATAAACTGAGAATAGGAACCACCAAAACTGTCTCCTAATCTTGGGCTGATGATGCAACAACCACAAGGGAAATCTCCAGAACAGTCACTCAATCCAAAAACCTGCTTCCCAAACTCTAGTGGATTTGTTTGGGCATCTTAAATACACATCCCTCTTGAGATACTTACACTTTGTACCTAATGGGGCATTTATTTGCCTCCATTGTAGCTCTCTCACTGCAGTGTGTGTTATTAGGCTACGACAAAACTCTAACACCAGATTTGCATTCCAGAAAGTCACCAGGCAGCAATCCTGGGATATGACTGCTAATCAGGAGACTGATGACAACTGTAGCAGAGCAGATGGTGACGTTCCACAGGTCCTGCTGCAGGGGCTCTCAGTTTTCAAGGCAGTTCCTGTAAATTTAGCAACTTTGATCTGTACTCATTAGCACTTACGAAGATCACACAGATAGCTAAGTAAAAACACGGATCTTCAAGCACAAAGGGCATGGAATTCCCTGCAAAATAACCAAGTAATAAACTGATAAATCCCCACAATCAAGCTGTAATGCATGACCATTTTCCCAGCTGGTACTGCCACCAGAAGGAAGAGTTTGGCTTTGCCATGTTTGTGGCTCCCTTCAGTTCAAGGCAGCTCTCAGATTTACTCTCACTTCTGCTGTACTAAACATGCTCAGGTCCCTCAACCAGCACACACAGGTCACGTACTCTGTGCCCCAAACCATCTGGATTACCCTCCTCAGGACCCTGTCCAGTTTCTCAGTAGCCCTTTTGGTCTCAAATCCAGACTCATGCTCTGGGTAGGGAGCCCAGCACCACCAAGAAGGTTGCAACAGCTCTTCTGAACCTGTTTGCCACAATCCAGATGTGCCAGGTATGTGGTTTGTGGTATTTGTGACAAGAACACACTGTTTGCCCTGCTCTAAACCTTAGTGCCCTTTGAGCAGGGCTGTTTGTAGCTCATCAGCTCCCAGCCTGTCCCAGTACATGAGTTTATTTTGTCTTAAGGTACAGAGAGGAAGCCAAAGACAAATATCCAGTTGGCATTATAAGACCTTATAGGTCTCCGTGTATAAGTTATCATCAGGTATTAAATAATGCTCATGTTTCCCCCATGAGGTGCAACCACTCTCAGTGCATCTTATCTGTTTGCAAGTTCCATCTAACTCAGTACTAAGAACAGCAAAACAGCAACTTGAAAATAAACCAGCATCAGTTTGGTTGAGAGTTGGCAAGCTTGACAGTGACCCAGGAACATTCCCTTCTGTCCTTCACAACACTCTGCTACTACCTTTGGCTTCTGCAATTCATTTGCCTCCTACTTTGAAGCATTTACAGAGAAATAACCTTGATCTTGACTTGTCACCGTTCCCCAGGCAAATTATTATGTTTTCTCAATATTCTTTCACCCTACGGTATCTAACAGTTTAGGTTTCTTGCCTGAGTTCATTCAGAGCTTCAAAGTGCAAAACAAAAATAACCCCAGAAATGTGCAAGTAATGTAATAATTTTTCAAAGATGTTCTATGTGGAACATAGCTGAAGCAGGGTAGAGGACGGAAAACTGAGAATGCCATAAACCCAATAATGCTAAATGTAAAATAATAGTAAGGGACTGCTCCGCTTTATACAATAATTCCTGGTCATTAACATTGTCATCAATTGGAAAACATGATTAGTGTACAGGGTTAAACATACTTTCGATTTAGAAGTTCTGAAGCCCAGAAATATCTGTAACACATAACCTTGCACAGGGAAAGCATCAGGAGATTGAGAGACTGAGAACTTCTTTTTAAAGGGAATCAGGATTGGGATTCTGTTCTTCGTGGTGTTTGTGATAGGCAAGAGCCATTCTTTTGGCCATTAGATATTCAAGACAGAGACAGCAAATCTTCTGATTGTGTCACACACAGCTGGATAGAAGGAAATCTCAAAAAAAAATTATTGAAAATATCACTGTCTGAAAAATGGGGGGGAAATGATGGCTGGATGATGGACACTAAAGCCCCCCCCCCCCCCCCCCAGTAGCTGCTCACCAGCCAAGAGCAAAGCAATAGCCAGTCTCCTGCAGAACTGTAACCTTTCCTTTACTACCATTTAGCAAATGCTAATGTCAGACAATGGATATGGGGGGAAAAAAGGTCCTTCAAATGAGATTGCTTGATGGCTGAAAAACACAGCCAAATTCAGACAGTCACTATCATGGAGATATTTAATAAAACGCCTATTTTGCATTAATTGCTGTTTTAAGGTAAAGTTATTTAACTGGGTTTGCTCTTACTGTTTTATTTTCTACGATGTAAATTTGAACAGTTTCAGAAGTGGGGGAAAAAAACCAGAAGTATAACTTTAAGTTGCCTGAAGTTATGATTCACTATATTTTTTGCCTCACTTTTTTATTACACATAAGTGCTGCCTTACTGTTGCTCATAAACAAATGTGAATCTGTCCCCACTATCCCACCTAACTGTGCAAGGGAAAATAACCCTTGGAACAGCAACTGCAGTGACACACAATGGTTGTTGTTTGTTATTTTTTTAATCTCCCTAGTCCAAACTGGTGCTGTGAACAAAGCTAAAAACATTGACTATTGTGCCACAGAATAGCCAGGTAACAACTTGGACCCATGTTCATTTTCCTTCCTGCCCTCCCCCCTCCAATTATATGTTAGCAGAAGTGTCAGTTATTGTTTCAAAAAGCAACAGTGTCTTCTCTTGTTTGTTTTCTACAAGATCCAAAAGCCCACCAGAGGTTTTGCCTCGGCTCTCCAAGAGGAGAAATCTGTCAACTCTTTAATGCTCTCACACTGTCCCTCAAAACCACTCCTATGGACCTGCAGTTTGTGACCTCCTTTACCTGCTGTCTAATTCTGAAAGTTTAGTAGAGTCAAGTCCCTAAGGCTCGAAACTGCCTTTGGTAAACATCCACTTTAAAAAAAAACCACCATAAACAGAGGGCATAAACCACTAATTTATTTTTTTCAGTAGACAACATTTCTTGTGCTTTCAAATCACACAAAATTCTTTGAAATATAAAAGTGCAGCCTAATTTTACCGTGTTTAGTTGCCCTCATGCCCCTCTCCAGGCAGGACCTGGATGGGTGCAGTATGAACACCTTGTGGTGAACCTTCAGCTTCTGCTGCCTCCAGACCTTGCCCAGAGCTCAAAGGGGAGTCAGTAGGAGATCTGGTTTAGATATGTGGGCATCGATAAACGGAGGTCTGAGCAGTGAAAAACAGCCATTATCCTTTTGGTCATGAGGCTCTGCCAGTTTGATATCTGAAACTAATTTTTCTGGAACCTAATTATACTTTTCACAGGGCTCCACATGACATCGTGCGCTGATGAAAATAAATGTTCCTTCTTCTAAGGAAGTTAGAGACAATACGGTGTCTTTGGCTGTACACAGGGCTTGTTTGGCATTTAGTGAGTAATTGGTGAGTACTTCAGCAACCTGAACCTGCCTTTGCTGGTCCTGAAACAGTATCCATCCTTCCTCTCTGTAGTATGTGTATGCATGCACACATAGGCCCACATAGTCTGGAAAACTACATGGGTTAGATCCAGATTTCAGTAACAACAGGGTAAATACAAAAAGTAACTCATAAAATTATTAGATGATTTGTACTGCCCGTTGGGATTACTCCAAATAACTGTTTCTACAATTATTCATTTAAAAAAATGGTTTATTGAATACCAAAAGATTTTGTAAAAAAGGGAAAGGTTATATTAGATAACTTGGAAAATGTACAAACCTAGTTGTGGTCTTAGCACTGTATGCACACAGCTGTTTACCTTCATTTAAAACAATGCTATCCCCAGCTTTGATTAGTTTTGTTATTCTGTAAATAAAACCTTCATTTTGCAAGTTAATCTTCAGCAAAGAGAAGGGGCAGAACAGAGGCATTATAGGCCCGAGAGCTTCACTGAAGGGTACATGAAGGAACAAACTGATGAATATTTTATTAGGGAAAAAAACCAGAAAATAAAATTGAATCTGAGAAAAAAAAATCCAACCCCAAAAAATCACAAGATAAACTCCTTATATCCAAGTTAAAATTCTTCACTTGCTTTTGACGGCTGCTGGTTTTATTATTAGAGGTTTTGCTGAGAGTCTGCATTTTGATGTTAACATATGAAAATTCCTTGACTGGCACAGAAAAACAAACTCATAAATTTCAACTTTAAGTATCTGTTTTAATGTATTATTGTACTTTATTGGCAATATTCCACCAGCAAATGCCTTTTTATTATTGTATCCCCTCCTTGCAATAAAGAGGAATGCTGTTGACTGGCTTCCACTTTGGGAAATATGAAATCATTGTTTCTTGCTAGCTCTGGGCAAGAAGTAGTTTTCAAACCACGCTAAAGTTGCAAAAGTGTGCTCACAAGAAATATATAGCAAGAAATATGTTAGCACCTTTCATAAATTTTCAGTGCAGGGATACAGCAAGATCATTTCCAAGCATAAACAGATCCAGCAAAGAAAATATATTATCTTAAATCAGGTATCATTCCCCTGTACTACAAAAGATAGGTTGTTTAATAGCATAAAACAAGTAGACTTCAGCCTAGTACAATATGATAGCTGAGAAAGCTTTAATATTTTACATAAGTAGCCTACCATCTCTGGCTAAATCTTTTATCCCTAACTGAGGCAAAAACATGCATTGGCTTCAGAGAAATTTTCCCCTACCTTTGTGAGGTGTTGAATTAATTCAAAACTTTAGAACATTTCAGTAGCTGACAAACAAGTAAAAAGGAGATTGGGGCATTTATCCTAAACTGCTTAAATAGGAAAGAGAGAACAGAAAGAGAGAGAGAAAGGAGGCAGCAAGGTACAGCTCTTGCCTGAGATGTTTGTGTCAGCCATGCATTCAGCAAAGCTTATTGCACACAACTGGAGCTTGTCCAGCAGCCAAATGCAACAACTTGTGCCCTTTCTTGTATTCTCTGTCCCTGCCCCAGTTAATAACAACACCCTTTCCTTGTATTTCACCAAGTGAGTAATTAAATGAAAAAGCTCTTAAGAGAAAGTTTGTGATGCTGAGCAGTAACATCATCACCACAAAGTGGCAAACTCACTTTCAGTGGACAAAACCTACTGTCAGACTCAGTTAGGAGTCAGTTCTCTACCCCACCGCACTGGCACACACTGGCACACAGTGGCACACCTGCCTCGTGCCTGCTCAGTGCTCCACATGAACCAAATCCTACAGAAACAGACCTCTTAGCCAAGGAAGCCCAGGGAAGGGCTAAGGACTATCTTCTGACACAAAATCAGCCTTTAAGCAAAGGATTAATGATATAGAGCCCCTGCTAAAGCAGGTTTTACCTGGTGAGGTGCAGTCCTGCACAGGTGCTCAGTCTGCACACAAGTCCTTGAACTTTGATATTCTCCTTGGAAGCTGAAAAATACACCACCAGCCTGCAATCAATGAGTTACAAGTCCTACTGATACAGCTCTTCAGTAATCAGATGGCTGAAAACCAGCAATTTCAGACATTTTGCCCTCCTCTTGCTGTTTATTTATGATTAGCTGGTGAGGTCCACCATGAAATGACTCTCTGTATTAATACCTGACACGCAGGTCTAAGTTAAACCCCAGAATCTTTCATAGGTAATATTTGCATAATTTTTAAGGTAGTCCTTTAGTATTTTTAATTTTTTCCCATGCACAGGTTCATATGAATATTTTAATTACATCCAGTACAAACCCCAGTGATTTACTGACATTGAAAGCTGATTGTAGAAGGCAGCACTGTCCTACTCTAAGCAATAACTGATGGTTTCATTCTATTCCCAGTGGATCTGGGTCAGTTATGCTGTAAAAATCTTTGACACTCCCTAGTGAGCCTGGAGGTTATCCTCCTGGCAGGAATCCATGAAGGAATGTTTTTTGTTTTTCTGGTGCTCTACCTACTTTGTGGGCAGATACAAAGCTACAGTTCTGAGGCCTGTGATTCAGTGAAAGCTGAACAGATCCCTACATTCAGATATAAATTAGGAGATGTGGTTGTAGAAATGAATCAGTTCCCATTAGCTATATTTATTCCTGCAGCAATCATTCTTTAGGGATTTTGAGTATAAGACCTTGTCTGCTGCTCCATAACACACAGATCCTGATCCAAGACCTGGAGACACTCAGCTGGCATTATCAGGGATGGGTGTTGCCTGTATAAAACACAAGTCATATTACTTTTGTGACACCTGCTTTGAAAAGAATTTCCTAAGTCTCCAGTGACATTGTAATCATGGATCACAGAATAAGACAGTTATATCCAAAACAGGAACGAACTTTATATTCAAATTTCTTAGGCGTATGGATATTTGCTGACATAATAAGCAGTAGTAAATTGTGTATACGTACGTGTCTGCACACATAAATATTTAGCAAATGCAGCCTCACTGCAGATGAGCTCATCTCACAAGAATTAGAACCAATAATGCATTACAATCTTCCAAATCTGACAATAGTAGGCAAATACTGAGCCAGTTTTCATTTCTATTTCTTGATTTCAGCCATTTTAGAACCTAATTCTGTAATTTTATGGGAATCTAGACACAATCTTCAGTTTTCCAAAGTACATTTTCAGCACACTTGTAAAGTTTCACTTTTCTAGCTCCGCTGCAATCCCAATAAAAATTATCTTTATAATGTCAGATGAAATCAAGAGAGAACACTGGGGAGCTCTCAAAGGGGTCATTTATTACCTACTTTACACAAGCAGCTTATCTGGGACTCCCATGATCCCTTGGGATTTCTAACAAGCAATATGACAATACCTACAGGAGATGCTATATTTGAGAAATTGGTAAAATTATAATTACTATTACAAATGATAATAACAGTTACAAAATGTTCCAGGGAGTAGAGGAAGAGTAAAAAACTCTTTGCTTATGGCCAACATTGCCATGCACTGAGGCTGAAATGGAATAGCATATAAGCATCTAGGACTAAGGGAAAGGATATTTGTTTAGACACTGGATGAGTATGGTGAGTGTTCCACTCCATTCACTCTTTTCAAGTAGCAGTTCCTGTCCCAGGTTATGAGTCTGAAAAAAACCCAGTAATTACAGTGTGTAGTTTTCCTCCTCTCTCTAGTCCAACATCTCAAAATACAATAGGAAACAATTAATACAACCACACAACGTTTTTATGCAGCTCCTTTTCTTACTGACTTACTGAGAGCACCTCTAGTCCATGTTAGCAATATGTGCTATTCATTAGCAAGAAGGAAAAAAAGTCCTTGTTGTTATTCTTCTATTTGCATTCAATGTGAACATCAATATTACTGCTCAGAGCCATCATTAATTTTTTTAACTCTAGCCTGAAATAAAAATCTAATTATAGTACTACCATGCAAACACAGAAAAAAACCCTTGCATGGGCCTTCTCCCTAAAATCTCCCAATCTAAACACGGGAATGTAATGAAGCATAAATAACCAACTCTTGATCAAAAGCAGCTCTGAACTATAGTTTCAGTGGGAATAGATAATAATGAACAAATGGCAAGTACCTCAAGAAAATTTACATCTCCACCAAACATTAGCATAAGAGGCACAACCGAAAAGACATGGCTAAACCCATAATAGTTTTTGTGTTTGTTTGTAAATCTGGAATTTAAAAAATAAGATTTGCCCTGATTTCTGAAGCTTTCTTCCTCTCTAAATGGAAGGTTCCATCTGCTAACAGCATATCTCAGAGACATGAAATGCCAGCCTCCCAATTGCTCTCACACCCATTACTCTCATCAGTCTCAAAAGCTCTCTTCAAAAGTTCATTCAATCCTCATGAGTTCAGATCAATCACGTTATTCCCCGTCATTCACTTTCCCTGGATTTCCAACACTCCAACAGACATCATGTGACCACTAGGAAAATAGATATTTAATTATATAATTGTCTGCACCTCATCTGCACCTCATCACCCCACAGGCTGGACACTTCTGAGCTCACACCTTGCCTTGCAGTACCTGCACATCTCCATGATTTGCACCAATGTAACTATAAGAGGAAAATTTCCATTTTTCCCATTTCTTCTCAACTGCAAGTTGTCAGATGTGCCAGGTATCAAAAACAAATGGGTGAAAAGAGATCTATGATACATTTTCCATGTGATTTTCTTCTACCCACATCTCAATGTAGGCAGGATTTCCTTCAGTGCAAGGTAGATACAAGAAAAGCGGACAAAGAATAATTAAAGCAAGAGTTTGAAGAGTGCAGCATCTTCTTAGGGGGCTCCAAATTCATCTTGTAGACATACAGATAGTCTAAAAACCAGCCAGCCTTGGATGAACATGGATCCCAGAATGCCACTTATGCTCTGCAGAATATGGTCTGAGAATTGCAGCAAATCCACTCATGCCTTTGGGAGACCCATTTGGAAATGTGGTTGTGTTTAATAGTGAGAAGTGATCCACTCATTACAGCTTGAACTACAGGCAGGCTTAGTCTGTCTGCTCTCACTGACATTAATAAGAGAATCCTCCAGGCAAACCTCTTCTACTCACAAATAAAGCAAAATACCCTGTCCTTCTTGGCTAGAATTTGTTGCTTTCTGTATGTGAGGTCTGAATGCACAATGACCTGCCTACCTGGAAAAAAATGGTTCAGGCAAGTTTGCTCAAGTCTGTTCACTCAAAGAGCTTCACCTTGACGTGAGATTGTCCCCAGGAATTAAGAGTATATAATTTTTTCCTTTTTGTGTCCTTGCTACAAAGGAGGAAGACTGGGTCACATTAAATAATAAATAAGCAAACCAACAAACAAACAAACAAGCAACAAACATTTGAATTGCAAAAAGCCAAATCTGCAGGTGGACAGTTGCTGGGAAGACAAACTTAGCTTACCCTTTGGAAACTTTTAGTTTCATTAAGATTATTTTAACAATAGGGATTGAGGTGGGGGCAAAAACCTAAATCCTGAACGAAATACAGACCTCTTCCTTTCTGATCTGGCACATTCCAGAGACAAACAGATAAAGGGAATTTTTTAATGCAGCTTTCAGTATGGTTACATTCTGTGTTTGTCTCTTCTCTCCACTATTTTGGTTCTAACAGACAGATGAATGGGATGACTTTACTTGATTCATTGGCACTGTAAAGCAGTGACTTCTTTAACAGCAATCATAAATGGTTTCAAGATCTGAAACAAGTGTTCCAGCATGGTCCATTGAGCAGAATGGAGAACAATGCCATACCCAGTGTCAGTGCACATGATATATTTAATGATTGCTACCGTATGTTCGGATCAAAAGTGCTTTTAGTCATGTAATACATGGGATTCCATCTTGTTTATATTCTTTGAAGAAGCTGCATAGATAGAAGTAATTTGATTTTCTGGATTCAAAGCTCTGAACTGCTCTTTTATACACCAAATCTTCTTAGCTCCTTTTATTTCCCTTTAATATATTTGTACATATATATGATAACAATAAAGTGCAACACTTAAGCATTAAAAATATGTTAATTATTGGCTGGAAAAGAACATTGAGTCTGCAACAATTTAAGTTTACTGTAGCTGTAAATGCATTACACCACCATTCTGCTTGCAGCTGTTCATGAAAGCCACAATATTCTACTGTCATTCTCAATATCTTGAAACATTTTTCAAGCAGCAGCATTTAGAGCTGATAAAGAAAAATGGACTTTCGTTTACCAGAACATTTCAAAATTTTGGTTTTATTTGCTCAGAGATGAAAGCCAGTATTTCTAAAATTCCTAGAAAAATAGTTTTAATAATTTTTTGTTTGTTTGAAGTGTTGTATTTGACTATGTTGAAACATTTTTAAAGAACATAATCAATTCCAAAAATGCTGAGTATTTCAATACCATATCAAACAGATATTTATCTAAATTCATAAATTGATTTGTGGACATAAAGTGTTATGATATCATAATGTTTTCCTTGAGCAAATTATTAGGTGTTTTTTCTGCCTTAATGTCTTTATTGGGCTAATGTAGCTGAACAGACCCCAAAATTTAAAATAGCAGTGAGAGTTTAAATACAATCTATGTCCATTAGGGAATATTACTATAATTTCTCATTTGCAGGAATTAGTATTTTGCCCAATACTCAGCAGCTCAAGGCTTCTCTAAATAAATTCAATAAGTAACTGTTAGGATGAGAGACCAAGAGAAAACAGCCTCAAGTTTCATCAGAGGAGGTTTAGATTTGATATTCAGAAAAAATGCTTCACCCAAATGGTCATTCAGCATTGGCACAGCTGCCCAGGGCACTGGTGGAGTCCCCACCCCTGGAGGGATTTAAAAAAAGGGTAGAACTGGCACCTGGGGACATGGTTTAGTGGTGGATGTGGCAGTGCTGGGTTAACAGTTGGACTCAACGATCTTAGAGGGTTTTTCCAACCAAAATGATTCTATTGATTCCATTCTGTAATTAAAAACTGACCCACAGGCAGCAGTGTGGAGTAAAGACACCTCACAGTTACCAAGACTGACCAAGGACTCTTCATCTCCTGTCACCCTGTCCCCAAACCTTGCTAAGTACTGTTTGCTCATTCCTCCTGCCCGCTTGAGGCACAACCACAGCACATAATTCCACACATGTCTCTGCACTGTTTCCTTGCTCCTGGACTGCACCTTGCAGGGAGAAGTTCAGGGCTGTCAGAGTCAAGTGTAGGTCAAACACCAGCCAATTTAGTCTCCAAAGTATAAAACCAACCTTAACCAGCCTCACCACTGGGTGACAGAAGGTGCCTCTCTGAACCTCTGGGGAGATAGTAAAAGCAGACTGACTTTAAAATTGCTCACAAAAATAAGGAACAACTTTCACATAGACACTTTACACCGGGGATTCTGAATCAACCATCTTTCTTGAGTTCTATGTGCAGTATTATCTACAGTCTTATTCTTTTGAAATATGTAACGATCCAGTTTGTCTGCTCCTCTGAGCAGCCATTTTGCAGAGTATTTCGTGACTTTTAGAAAAAACTTCCTCATTCTAAGGGAAGCAGATCACTTATGTCTGAATGATGGTTTCTGTTCTCAGATTATGTACTGTACCCTTAATTGTGCAGTTTGATAAAGGTAGTTGATATCCTCAGGATTTCTCTAACCTTTATTTTAGCACACTCCAGGATAGTAACACTCTAATCAATTAAAGCATGCTGATGGCACATGGGGAGCCCTAAATCTCCTATTGACAGCTCATCGGGGAAGTCAGCACTTTTTTGTGATTTTCCATTTAGACAATTCCTTGGTACAAAGCAATCTCAAAGACTCTGCTCTGTTTGTTCACTGTTCCATGATCCTGACATGGAGTTTACAGAATTTCATGTAATTTTATGCTATGTTAATATACCTTTACCTTGCTCGATTTAGAATTTTTTTGACTCCACAGAAATACACAAGCTCATCTTCAGATGAGAAAAATACAAAAGCTAAAGATGAATAGTACTTTTATTTTTTTATCCTGCTCTTAGTTTTTGTACTATATTCTCCAGGTTGAGAGAACTGATACAAAACAGAATTTACTCCTTTAAAAGAATTTCATTTCACAGGATACAACCTGTAGCAGCAATTCCTACACAGATATACTGCAGGAATTCAGCCATCAATCCATTTCAGTGACCAAATTAATTCTATTTAAGCTTTCTAAATCATTAGATAATACCTGTGAAACTAGTTACATATTTTATTTTCTATAAATACCACATGACTTCCTTTTGATCAGTGCTGAGTTATAGCAAATGTCAAATGAATTAGTTAAAGAAAAAAAAAAGACCTCAGCAAAATTTAAATTATCAAAACCACAAGCAAGGCACATTAGCATAAGAAAAATAGCTGTGAAAGTTCTTTCCAAGTGCTGGGCAACATTGTCCAGAACACAGAACTTCCCCTAAGAGGAAAACCCATCCCTGTGTATCAGATATACTTGGAAATAACAAATGCTGTTGCATTAGATATTTATTACAAAGTACTGTATAGAAAAAGAAAAGAAAGGTGAAATCTTTTATTAGCTAAAACTCACTTTCCATGCAACTGTAGAGCTGTGACATTTGCAACAAAGCATAAGAACACAATAAATGTGATATAGTGAGAGAGCTTTCAGACATACCTTTTCCATCCTTGAACTCTAAACAAGGACTCCTGCCTCCCTCTCTGCCATTACAGACATCCTCTAAGTATTAAAATACAGCACTTTCAGATGGATTTAGATCATTGTGCAACAATGAGTTGGTATTCTTCGGAAATAGCTATACTTATTTCAGAGTAGGGAATGTGAACTATCAATCCCCAGCATTCACTGAACCCTGTGGAAAGGTCAGTCGGTTCTGCTGTAAATGCAAACATTCTACATGGTGCCTACGTTTCTTTTGCACTATTGAAAAGAACACTTTGGGCAGACAAGGAGATTTCATTAAGTAAGAAAAGGAAGAAACTATTAAAAAGAGAACTGATATAGTAAGTGCTCTTACATTAAGACAGAAAAGGTAATTAAAAATAATGCAAATGCTGAATCCTTTTTTCTTGTCTTCTTGCGTCTAACGAAGTCTATAAACCCCTAAAACAGTCAAACTAGTTTTATTAACTCAAAATTGTAGCTTCTCGCTTAAAATAGCCCCTCCACATTTGTCTTTTCATATACTGTGACATAAAGAGAATAAGATCCTGACCTCAGAATACCCAAAAACTACGAATGAAACAATTAAGGTGTAGATTGTACCAAAAGAGACCAAAGAGAAAATCATCTGACATCCCTAAGGTTTACTCAGCTGAGGATTTGAGGATTGCTTGGTTTTGTTTGCTTAAGTCCAAAGATACATATTGCATGCACTTCTGTAAAACTGCATGTGTGACACAAAGACAGCTTCAGGTTTGGAAACTGTAAGGAACTCGAGTCTGGTGAGTGGGAGAAGCTGCAAACCTCCTGGATCAAAGATTACTTCCATATGAAACATTTTCAACAGTGGGTCCAGTTGTTTGCATCATTCATGGACATACACACTTACAATTAGATCCCACATGAACACAGAGAAATTTAAAAATACCTGATCTCTTTGTGCTCCATCACGTGGAAGGAGGACAACGGACACAGTGTTGAAGGACAATGCCTTTCTACTTCTTGTTTCAACAACACATTGTGTGGGTTTTTTTCCACACATAATTCTGCAAAGGGAGGGAAAGGATCATTGTAATAACAGCTATATTTGAAAATTTGCTCTGGATATATGAAAGGAGATCAACTCTTGTTGGCAGAGAAGGTTGAAAAGTTTCCTGTTCTTAGTGAGCATGTTGTACCACAGCTAAAAATTACAGCCAGGGCAGGCCACCAAATATTTAGTAAAATTACAATTTAAAAAAAAATTAAGTCTTCTGAGACAGTGAAAGCATCAGACTGAAGACATTTTCCTATTACAGTTTTCCTGTGTAATGAAGGCAGAAACCCAACCTAAAAATCAAGATACCATTCACTTCCATAAAGAAACACTATATGCATGGCCCAGACTTTTTGTCACTTCTTATCCTCAGTTTTTAAAACCACAAATTTTGTGGAAAAATAAAACCAAGGGCAGACTTTCTAATACTGTGGAATAAATTATCAGGTTCAGAAACACTTAAAAAACACATTATTGATTAAAAGATGGGTTACATTTTCAAACTTTGGTTACTATTGCTGCTTCAATTATACTTAACCCTTAAGAAGTTTAAAGCCAAATTGTAAGTTTTGTAATTCAAGACTTCACATCTCATTTCAGTCACAATCCAGGACTGCTGCACAGTTCTGCCTTTTTTGGAGATGTTTAACAGAGCTAAGAAAGAAACTCTAGAGATTACAGAGTATCAATAAGCTGAACTTCATTGCCTCTGATAGAAAACTCTCACAGGGTTTTATAGAGGCTGAGTAACTATGACCAGAGTAACCTTCATGGTGCAACTCAAACCACATGACAGCATCAGAAAATTTCCCAGAGCACAACTCCTCCATGAGTAACCAGGGAATTAATTGAGTCACTAAATTTTTTTGGTCTTGATGAAATACTCCCACAAGGATACTTTGATGACCAGCAAATAAGAAAAAAACATGTCCTAATTCTCTTCCATTTTTCACTGACATATTTGCAGCACTTTTACCAAAAAGGTAAAAGCAGTAACTGGATATTTACAGACTGTGGCTGACTCAGTGCTTGCATCTCATAAATTCACTGTTGTCCATAATTCTGATTAGTGAGGACACATCACACTTTAATTCTGGGCAATCCCATTCACAGCAACCTTCCTGGATGATTACGTCTTATCTGACTTCTTACTCAATGGCTTTCTGTTATTACTATAGGTAATACAGTTACTTGGAGAAAGACCAATCAGTCCCAGTGATCCCACACAGTCAGGATGTAAAAATTGTGGATGCAGATCTACCCCATGAACATTGATGTAGGAAAGATAGCTGGGACCAGCATCAGCCCACAAACTTCACTTTAAATTTCTGAAATATTACAAAACTCTCCCAAATATCCTTGCTATTTAGATATTAGCAAATACCTTGGCTGAGAGCTCTGAACATTATTTTAAGAGTTTGGCCAACCCTAAGGTCTTCTACCTGTCTTAATTGCCATGTAGCAGTTTCTGCTTCCAAACAGCTGTGTCAAATCTCTTGATCAAAACACAAATTATTAACTTCTTCAGTATCAGCTAGTTAGGTTTTACTTAAAAAATGTTGCCTACAATTATTTACACAGCACTATCTGAAACAAATCACATGCTATCTGTAGAGCCTACATTTTACCATGTGAAAATCCATTAAAGCAATTTTTCAGAGAACAGTTTAAATATACTGTTCCCAGGGTAAACTTTTTTGTTATAACATAAATATGAATTTGTAAAAGCTCCTAAGCAATGATTTACTACCTTGCAAGGTTGGCTTGGTACACAGTTGTGCAGTAGTTCTAGTTGAAACACATTTAATTCCAAACCTGTGTGATGACATTCTCAATAAACTTCGTCCTTAACTCACTCTGAAGACGAGCTTGCCAAATTCCTGCTATGTATTGAGTTGACTGGAGGGAAAAGCAATAAGAAAAAAAAGCAAGGTCTGGGCATATATATTGACAAGATACTAACTAAAGGAACATGGATCCTCTGGGGTTCTGAACAACAGTGATCTACGAGCTGTTCATCAGTTATGAGCAGGAAAATCTCAATCAGCTTTTGGTGGTATTTTGAAAAGCAAATGGGGAGGGAAAGGACATAAAGAAGTGCGTGTTGAGAAGCAGAAAAGCAAACAGGGATCATGCTTTAAAATGGAATTTTACTCATGACTTCTCAACTTCTGCAGTTCAACAGTACGGGCTGTTTGGCCAGGAGAGGGAGAAGGAAGAGAGCAAACCTCTCCAAGTTCTGTCTCACGAGGCATCAGCACCACACAGCCCATCTGCACACACAGCTACCTCATGCACAGAACGGCTCTATCTGCTCCCTGACTTCATTGTCCAGGCTCTTTCCTGAAAAACATCAGGAGTCTCTCAGTCCCCAGTGGTCACCCAACCCTGCTTTGTTAAATTCATTCATTCATTCACCATGTTTTGTTTAGCAAAAGGAGGAAACAGCATTCACAGAGATGTCTGTTACAGATTAGTGCAATAAAGGAGAATAAAAGCTTATTCTTTTTTTTTCCTGGTCCACAGGAAGCTGAACTGATAGAATACATTTGGTGAGTTTGTCTCAGAAATCATGACAGGAGCAAACGCACCAGTTCTTTGAGAGCTGCAATCACCTTTGATGATGGAAGCAGTAAATAACAAAGAATTCCCAGTCTTCTAATTAACATGAGAAATGTTTGCATTTCTTCAGATATGCTATTGCAGTGTGACTCTCAAATTCAGGAGAGGAAGACTGAATGGTTGAATATTCTGACAGTTTAATAGGAATTTATTACGAGAAAGTACCGCTGCATCATCCAGAGAATTCATCACAGACTGAAAACATGAAAGTGCCCAAGTTCTAAGGGTATTCTGAGATCAGTTCATTTCTTTATTTCTTTTCTTCCTGCAAATAAAAGTAATACTTGTAGCACCTACTTTCAACACAGATTAACCTGGGTATTTGTCTATCAATTTTGCAGCACTATGTTCACACAGGCAATAACACACCTCCTGTAGCCAGAGGTTCCTTATCATCATCAGGTAAGTTCTAACACAACATTTTTATGTGAATACATACTATTAGAAGAGGCAAAAGACTGACCAGTGTAGGTGACTAAGAGCTTCACAATAACAACAACAACAAATCTATATAATCTATTTAATAATATAACCTCATAGGGATAGAAAAATTTTATCTTGAGGCAAAAACACAGGTTTGGTTTTCTTTTTTTTTCTGGCAGTTATAAGAAACTGTATTCCAAGACCAATTCTGAGATTAAAACATTCAGTCTTTTTGATCACTGGAAATAACAATCTTAGCAACAATATCAGACAAACAAAAGCAAACCAAACTTTAACAACACACTGATTGTGGATTTTTTTTTTAATTCTAACCCACTGCTCTTATCACTGTGGATGAAGGACAGTCCATGAAGCAGCACCTCTTTGTACTTTTGCCACTGTATAATTTCTTAACTGAAAAAAGCAATTCTCCTGGAATGCATTTTAAAACCTTACTATAAAAAAACAATTAAGAGAGATGACAATTAGAGGAATATTACTGAAGCAGGAGGAAAAACCCTTCAGGATCTCCAGGATGTGTTGAATCTGGACTCCAAATCCAAAGCAAGTTCCAGGGATCAGACCACAACTTAATTAGATTTTTCCAAGTCTTCCAAGCCCTTCCCACTACCACACACAAAGGCCTAGACAAAAAAACCAACCAAACAAACAAAACTTTTCTCCTTTATAGCTAAGATATGTTTTGATCCTGTATGTAATTCTTTTAATCTGTCTGGTATTTGTTTCCTTTTCTTGAGGGATATGATTGGGAAGACTTCTCCTTTCATGAACTGCACATAATAGTCTTTCCCACGGGCAGAACGGAGAGTGAAGCACAATTTTAGACAATTTAGAAGAAAATTAGGGATGTCCAAACAGGGTCACTTGACTCATCGGTCATTCAAGCTCAAACAGCATTAGAACAGAGTATCCTGTTAATTTGGTTAAGTAGCTCAAGCTGCAGGACACTGAATTCCCAGTATTGAGCCACTGGCATTAATGGGATAAAACAGTTAAGGGAGAGCGTGGTGGAAAGAGAGAAAGCAAAGCTTATAAACCCCATTTAATGGATAATATAAAACCACATTTAACATTACAGTTGTCTTTTCTTCATTGCATTGATTAAGAAAGATAAGATTCTAAGGTCTCGGATGATATAAATAAATGCTGAGCATTTACTTTCAGGAAAAAGCATCCACATGGTGGGGGAAGTAACACATTTTAACTTGGACAATATCATTGTAATTGGGTAAAAATTGGTAAAAATTTTCATCTGGATAGGATGCTTCATTGTTTTACCAGGTGATTTGCTATGAGGATCAAATGCCAGGCTAAACTCTAACAAAGTTGTAAATGATTAAAAAACCCTCCCAAACTAGCCAAAACAACTACTCCATCCCCCCCACACAGTTATTTAGATATTCCCACATTTCTTTACATTTCATTAAAATCATAGACATCATTTCCAACCAAACTGCAGTTCTGTCTCTCTCCTGAACAGGTACCACAGAGCTGAGGATCATTGCTGCCACATCACTTCCTCCGTATAGCAATTTTAAAGTGTAGTATTTACTTTTAATTCTTTATTTTCTTATTTTTTTCTCTTTTACACACACACAAACTCACATCCCATTAAAATAAATGGAATTAGGAAGTTCAGCCACCAAAGTTAGCACCATCAGGCTTCAGCTGGTCAAAACTTTACCCAGTGTGCTTGTTAAATGAATTTTCAAACAGGAATGGACTTATATGCAAGTTAAATGCATATTTAAATATTTTACTGAAGAAGGACCATTAAGCAGAAAAAAGAGTAAACAGGTTTCAAAATTATAGTCTATCAAGGTCCCTAATCCTAATAATTTACACAAAATTATACAAAATAATAAAAAAAATAACAAAAAATACAGGTCACCCTCAGAAACACCTCAGACTAAATATGATTATATTCAACCAATTTTTTCAATGCAGACAGGAGAAAGGGAGACTGACTCAAAGGTAAAGGGACCCCTTTGAACATCAGTTCTGCTCCCAGCTCCCCAAAGCAGCAGACAAGGGATGCTGTATCCTGGAAAGGCTGACTGTAACAAACAGCACAGTGAGGGAGGAATGGGAATGAGAGAGAAATCCATCCAAAGTTCCCTCCACCATGGATGGGATGAAGCACCCAGGGGCAGTACTGAAGGAAACGGGTGTCACGAGTTCCTTGTGCTACTGAGTAAATGCTATTTTGAGGAGGAACTACCACATCTCTGGGGAGGAATGTCTATTTTTCCTGATCACAGAGAGCAGGGGACAGCATCCAACTACTTATCTCGATAAAATCAAAACCATTTATGACATGGACCACTCCTCAGTATTTCAGCTTAGAAGTTTTTCAGTGGTACAAATCCAAGTAGCTTCTCACAGAAGTTAAAACACGAGCTCATCTCTACTGAAGGAAAACAGGGCATGGCTACAAGTGTAGTTACAAGTAGATTTTAACTCATCCTTACCATAAAATGGTATCAGCTGATTAAGGATTAGTTTGCTAAATACTACCTAGTTTTCAGAGCTTATTGTTGATGACCATTATCACATTTCAAACTGTTCACGTGGAAGGATGGGAAATTCAAAATAACCTACGTGAATCTTCCCATGAAAACTTCAGCATCAAACTTTCATAGTTTACATTTCTTCACCACATAACAACTATCTTCCTATTTCAAAAATAGGCTTAGTAACTGGAACATTATTTTTCCTAGTCAGGAAGGTAAGGTCTTCTACATTTCTCACTTTCCCAAGCTTGCCTTGCTACATTTCCACACTTTATTGCTATGTAATGTTCTTCTAAGAGGAAGTGTTCAGATTGCTTAAAGGCTTTGAACTTAGTACACTTTCTTCTCTCTTTAGTGATAAATAAATACATACCAGGGTGGCAGCTGTTAAAGGAGGTGCCAGGTACATAAATCAAACAGACATAGCCTAGAGGGGAAAAGGCCTCAAATGATAAATAATTACCCATTCTACAGAGCTTGATTACTGCAGGAGTAATGGCTGATTAAAACAAGGCCAGGATTAAGGCAGAGACCTGAGCCAAGAAAATAAAAACAAACTAAAACAAAAAACCCCCACACAGCAAAACTGAGAGGGGAAAAAGAAAAGGCAACTTCAGCTTCTGTGTCTGAGCTGAGGGCCAGTGGGAGGTTGGAGGTCTCACCCTTCTGCTCAGGGGAGACAGACACCAGGTCCCTGTGCTGTCCCTTTGCCAGCAGGGACTCACTTGGGTCATCAACCAACTGGGTGGTTTAGCCTGCAGAGCTCTGGAATGGTAAAGTTTCAGGGCATCAATTATTTCACAGATTTTTTCACACTGCCTTTATTGCTCTAGTACCCAAACTCTCTCCACTAACACACTAAAAGGGTCAACATCCAACATAATTGTGCCTCAGTCTCTGTTGGACTGAACTAACCCTTATAAATTTTCTGGGGCATGTTAGTTAGGAGTTATTTTGTAGGTTTTTTTCCCCTCCTCCTTTTTATTCTGTGTTAAAGAAATTATCTCACAATAAATACCGATACAGGTAAAATTGTTTTCTACTCCGTGATTTAATGGGATCACATTTTCTAGTAAGTTCTTCAGCATTTTAGACTTATCCCAGTGATAAGGTATTGTAATTGCTTAGAGTTAAATCAGAGCATGTCTTTTCGAATGCAACATTTTTATACACTATCAGAAGTTTAATATTTTAGTTTTAAAGGAAGGAATCTGAAGCATTCAACTTCACTTGGCTGTTCCACCACTGAACCAATAAAGTAAAATTATCACACAACGAATATTTTTAGTCAAGAAGGGCTCTGAATAACCCAGGTGTGTTTTAGGACAACAAACAGTTAGTTAAAAGGATGAATGGAACTACTGATCTTAAAAAGACAGACAGATACCAGATTTAAAGAACACCACTCTAGAAATTTTGTCCACTAAAAAAATCCAACAGGATTTTCAACAGGATTTTCAAAAGCAATTAATACTAAAAAGCAAATAGTCAAAAACTACTCTTTTGATCAGCTTTTGAACTTCAGACTGCTTATTGAGATTCTTTAACCTAATCTTTAGATATTATGCTCTTGACCAAAGCTCCAGGGAAAAATGGTGAGGGATAACTGATAAAGCCAGACATATCAGTTCACATAAGGATGCATAATTAGCCCAAATTACTGTTATTGAAGATAATCACACAGACAGTGGATCATGAACTTTATGTCAAAGATTAGAAAAAAGGGTGCACTGATTTTCATGCATGTCATGCCACAGCTGTAGAAGTAAGACAGGATCACATCTTTTGAACTTGAAAAAGTCATATGAAACCTCCCAAACCTGCAGATAAATTGAACTATGCTGAACCAAACAAGAGATTAAAGTTGAGCACTGTATTTCAGACAGGGATAGGGGAAAAAAATACCTCAAAACAGTGATTCATAGAAGGACTCGTGAGCTGCCACGACCAACAAATGGATTGTTACAATGAGAGCCATGTCCAGGACTCTGATATCCCAAAATGTAAAGACCTCAGTTTTCTGTCATGAGAGACATGATGATCCTAAAGAAGCAAAACAAAAATGCTGAAAGACAACTAAATATTTAATGAGTCTATCTACTTCCACATAACTGAAAATTCCACCACATTTATTTGCAGAGTTCCCTGGCATTAAGAGATCTACTCTCGAGGTTATCAGGGAAGGCTGCAAACATCCTGACACAAACATTCTGATCTCTGACCAGCACTGGAATAAATCTATTTGCTGGAACATCTTGGTTGCATCTCTTTACTACTAAATCCATGTCCAATACCAATACAGGGGCATTACAGACATCCCAGCAGTCCTTTTTACCTTAAGTTGTAAATGTAGCCTTTTTTACTAATGTCTTTGTAGCTATTTGAGTATCCAACATAAAATCTTCCATTACAAAGGGGAAAGCTAATAAGAAGCTATAACACAGCACAGCAAGGGCAGCAATCGGGCAAACGGAGAGAATAATGAAAGATATATAAATAAATTTGCTTTTTCGCTCTGAAAGGTTACAGCACATACATGCAAAAGATCTATAATTCTCCCATTTGCAGCACTGACTGCAACATTTACTGATTTGTGGTACTACTGCACTCATTTTAGGAGAGATGAGCTCAACTCATCCCTATAACAGATAAAGCACAGTTTGTGTGACAAAGATCCAGAGACTTGTCATCTGTTTTGATACTGTTCTGTTAATGCTGGACTGGCAGAGGTTTTTCTTCACAGGAATGGGTTCCAGTGAAGATACTTCCTGTGATGCTTTACCTGGAGTCTCAGTAGAATGGAAATCCTTGTAACCACATAAGGATTTCATGACAGATGCCTACAGGAATATACATATACAGTCAAAGCAGAGGTAAAAAATACATATACATACACATATACAGTCAAAGCAGAGGTAAAACAAAGCAGCCCCATGGTACCATCAAATTCTGATGAAGTTTAAGTACTAATATGTTCTTGTATGTTGGAAAAGTATCTCCCCAGAATTAGCCAATAAATTTGTAAAATTTTTAACAACAAAGTTAGACATCTTTGTAAAGCTGAACCATGCTTTGCCAATAGTCTTCCATGGGTGAAAAAAGATGCCCAACATTGGTGTAGAATTATAAAGTCATTTAGGTTGGAAAAGACCTTTAAGTTCTTGAGAATTTGGAGCCTCATGGTACAGAAGTCCTGGAATAACCTGTGCCATGGAATAGGCCTTACAACCCACTTCTACCATGCACCCTTATGCTGGAATTTACACAGGAACATTTTTGGATTGCTAATGGTACCTCCACCTCAGTGGGGTACTAAGAGAGATTTGCCTCCAGCTCCTCTATACATTTTTATCCCAAGTGCCCCCAAATTGACTTGCATACAAGTACATGTGGGACAAAACTTCTTCTGTAATATAATGAGGCAAACATTTGCAATTGTTCCATAAAACAAAGCAGTAAAACAACAGAAAAGGGAGAGCTAAACTTTTCAGAGGTGCAGAAATCTAAATTCTTCCAGAGTCAGATTTACACCCAAGGGTAATCTGGTCAAAATCAACATTCTGAAGTTCAGTAGTAATTCCCTCTACATTTTTAATTGAAAGAAAACCCAAACAAGCACATTCTGTGAGCACAAAGTGAAATGAATCCATTAATTTACAACACAGTTAAACTCAGTAGCCACATTATCCTGGAGGCAGCCGCCGACTCAGGAAGAGTCGGAAGTAAATAAATCATATATGACTGTGATAAATGATCAGTGCAGGATGTGTCAGAGTGCAGGCATGATCAACCATCATGCTGAAATGCACTGAACTACCATGGGAGGTTTGGGGGCCTGCAAATATGAAATAGGCTCTTGTTAGTGTCAAAACTGGGCAAATGATTTGCCATGAATTAATACAGAAGCAGAGCTTAGCCCACTTCACATTTCTGAACAGTGAAAAAGCAGGTGGGGGTTTTTAATAATGTGCTTGCTGGTGTTGTTCCACTTTCGTTCCCCAGAATTGTAAATTCCAGCATTTTTTCCTATGGTTATCTATTAACAATATGTCATGAATGGTTTAACTCAAGACACATCATTTATCCTCAAAATCCCAGTGCTTCATGCCAGTGTTAACAAAAATTCATACTGAAAATGCTCTCAATCCAGAATAAAACATCACTAAGGTGTCACAAAGGGCTATTAACCAGAGGAACAGATCCCACTCCATTTGCATTCCCAACCTCAGTAATGTTTGTGTCACATTTTGGATCCTTGTCACCTATTGTACAGCCCTGACAGGTGCAGAGACATATGACACTCAATTCCAGGCTTGAAGGCATGGGCAGAGGAACATTTTGTTCTGTTTTGTTTTTTTTAATTAAAAAGAGATTAACCAGAAAAACTGTCAAACCAGAAAAAAACCCATATCAACAATATAAGCACTGAAAAAAAACCCCACACAGGTGAGATTTCACAAAATTCACATAAAAATCATAACAAAAGTAGACTGCAGCCTGTATTTACCTCAGTAAATCCCAGGACAGGCTGGTGCACTAGAAGCTCCACCACACTGGGGGCTGGGGAGAGCTCACCACCACCATCTACTAAATTTGCCAGATAAGCAGAGACTGATGCAATGGGACTGTGACTGCTCAGTGGACAACTCTGGTAGCTGACATTTGCAATCTCTTCTCAGTGTCAGTCTTCTTATAGGTCTACTCAGTCTCCTTCTCAGTGCTCTAAACCTTAACTGTGAGCTGAGACTAATGCCATGGGACAACATCCCTAAGGCTCTACAGAGAGCTTACCTAAAGGCAGCCCTCATCAGACCTTGGCAAAGTCACCCTCTCTCTAAGGTTCCCTTTACTCCCTCTCTGAACTCCAAGGGCAAACCAAGTCTAATGGCAATCCCAGAGATAAAAGCCTACACAGGTACTAACTGTGCTCCTCGCAGGGGTTTTCCACCAGTCCTTTTCAGAAGTGTAATTTTGAGTAACAAGTTTTCTGGAAGAGACAAATAAACCAAATCCTCTAACACAGAGGGTCAAATAATTATGATTTGTGGATATGCCTAGGAGTAACCCATATTTGACTATCTGAAACACTTCTGAGCCCCTTTCTTTCCACAGGCCTCTCATGGTGTGTTCTCTGAATCCAAAACCGCGCAGGTCTCCAGAGCTCTCAGTGCAGGAACACACAGGCAGCACTTCTGCTGGTGCATCCAGCCACCTGTCAGGAGCATTCTGCCTGTATGACTGTTTTCTCCAACAAATCTCACTCTGGGCTGAGACAACAGCCATGGGACTCCCAGTCCCTGAACTTAATTGTTTCACAGAGTGCTCCGGCTGTACCCTTGGTGCACTGCAGCAACATCCTCTGTTCCCTGGGTTTGGTCTGTACCTGAGATTCATTTTCTCAGAAACCTCTCTCTGGTCTCATCCCCAAGCACAGCCTGAGCCCCAGGCCAGCAACTCCACCTGTTTAATCAGTCCTGAGTGCACAGTTCCACCGACAGCTGTCAAATAACCTCGGCAGCCCTCCTGAGCCCCACTGTGACTGTCCTGCATCACTATTTTTTAGCACGTTACACCACTGGCTCTGCTGCTCTTTTTATCCGATGGGGATCTCAAAAGGGAGGCACCAAGTCCTTCCTCTTCTAAACATTTTGATGCTGGGCAGGTTATTGGCACATCCCCTGTGGCTGTGCGCCCCTGGCACCCTTGCCAAGTGTCAGAGATAAGTACTTTGCAAAGACTTTACTGATGTGACTTTTAAAAACATTCCCACCGTGGTGCACTTCCTTGGGGCCCTGGAAGAACCAGCTCTTGGATAGGATTTCAATGCATCTATAATGTCTTACTTCAAGCTAACAGTTGAATGTTGTTGTGTTTTTATTTTTAATGATGTGAAAATACACCAAGTCTGTTAAAATTCCTCCTTCAATCAGCCTTTTTCAGACAAAGAACCACAAATGGATCTGCCAAAAACCACAAATGGATCTGCCAAGGTCTCTTCCTGACTAATAATGATTAAGACTAAAGTTTCTTTACAGTTAGTCAGACTTACTATTATCATTTGATTGTAAATGTCTCCCTTCACTTTGGTATTATGGTCCTAACGTCTTCACTGTGCCAATAAAATTAATTAAAATCTTAATTATGTGTATTCTTCCTTCCATTCTGCAATTGTATAAAGCAGTAAGTTATAATTCTTCCACAAAAAAAAAAAGCAAGACTAAGAGTAAGAGACACCTATCAAATTATGAGAAAAGGTAAAGGATTTGATTTTTATATTAGATATGTGGGCACACAGAGCTGTACATCTTGTAGAATCAGCTAATGTAAATGCATTACCAATTTGACAAGACAAGGCATAAAAAAAGGTATGAATCCATTTGTCTTAAATGCCATCACTGATCCTGGGCTGTTTTTATGTATCTTTGAAGTTCCAAATTATTTAGACCTGGGGTACTGAAATGGATGAAATGTATCAGCAGAAACAACATCCCCAGCCGTTCCTTCTAAGTTAATATGAAAGAGGTTTTTCTAATCCTTCTGGGAACAGAGTAGACAGTCAAAACACATCAGAATATTTTTTTTCTGTTTCTCACCTGGGCAAAAAATTGGAAATGCTACAACAAATAGTTTTGCCATCTCTTGTGACCAAACTGAAAGTCTCATTGCTCTTGATGCTGGCTAAAACTATCATTTTCAGATGATAGCAATGAGAACCTCAGTTTTCATTATTAGAAAATAAAAAATTTCCAAGCTGTCATATCCAGTAAAGATGCCTGATAACGTGATCAATGGCTAAAAAATAATGAGAAAACCATTATTTAAAATAAAATTGTGACTTTGATGAAAAACATTAATATTAAATAGATATTAAATATTGTTTAAGAACACTGAACTGAATCCTCAAATGTAGCATCCAATATTCAACAAGTAACAGCAGAATAGTTAAAATTGCATAGAAATCATAAAATACCACAGACAGGGTGGAGGTAGGAGCAAAGCAATCTCAGGGTCTTAGGTTCCTGCAGTAGTAGGGGATTTGGTAGGCAAAATTTCCAGATCATCTTCAGTTGCATCCCTTTTCTGTAGAAGAACGGGAAAAAACCTGCACCAGGTCCAGGTATTCTGAACTAGGTAAAATTTCTACGCCTCTCATGTGCAAGTTTAAGCTTCAGCTCATCATCTACACCCAGCAAACAGCTGTCTTAGCAGCACAAGGCAAAACATCATTGTCTTGATGCTACTTTGTGTTTTACTATAGTGTTTGGTGTTTCAGAGTAAGATGGAGGGGGACAGAAAACTCAGCCTGAAAACTATAAGAGGTAGAATAGTTTGATACTCATTTATTCCAGTATATGCTGTGAATCTAGAAAGCTTAGTACAATATACATGGTGCAGACTAATGGAATTTTATTTAAACCCCACAGGAGACACCAACTTGCTGAGTGCCCAAGGATTCATAGCCCACCTTCAATATTCTCCTTCCAAAGAACATAGATTTTGTATGTTATATAATGTTTTCTATACACTTGCCCAAGTGATGGTGGGATGAAACACCATCGTTCATTGCCAAGACAAGCACAGGGTGAAATGCTGTTTGTTTTTCTGTTGCGCCAAATTGATGATGAAAAGAACGAGAAACAAGTGATGAAATAAAAATTAAAGGAAACAACTTACCAGCAATTAAGAAAACAGGTTCAATTGTCATTTTGAACAACATTCAGTACACACAAAGACAGATCTCAGAGACTGAAAGGAAGCACTAAACTCAGCCCCAGTCACCCCCTAAAAACTCACCCTCCTCTGAACTTTTGCAGGTTCACAGGCCACTAACTAACATTCAGCTAAGAGGCTTTAGAAATGTTGATTAATGTTTCATGCTCTAGGGAACAAGCTCATCACAAACTCTGTTGAGAAACTCCTTTTTTTCCCCTCCAGGGAACAGAATTACATAATCTGTTAAGTACATTATAGTTTTTAAGCTCTCTCCAAGCCTTGGTACAAGCAACCAGCAACTTCTGTTGGGGTAGGTGGACAAGTGGTCTCTGTTACAATGCCAGTTACTCACCAGTATGGTACAAAATAAATATATTAGCAGCATTCCAGCCGTGCTACTCTTATTCTGTTTAATGTCATCCATTAAAATGTAGCCCCTTATATGTGCTCCTTGACAATTAGAAACACACCGTGTTTGCAATCACACACCCCAATGCTCCCCCAAACAACCAGCAAACCCAAGAGCAAAAGCACATTTGTGGACTCCTACCAGCACCTTCCCTTTCTCCTACAGGAGCAGAAAACAGAAAGAGAATTAGGTTCCAAAGTAACCCTCTATTACAGTCATATCTTACAGCAGCCATGGCCACTGCAACCAATTCTTGTTGCAACTTAAACTCAACGTGCAGCCATGTGATGAGAGATTTAATGAGATTTTTAACACAGGGCTGCATCTGAGTGTTTGACAAAAAAAAAAAAAAAAGATTCAGCTGGGGTACAATGAACTGTTATTTATTTCCATTTGAGTTTAGTAAAGGTTGTCCTACACAACTGTGAAACAATTTTACACTTTTTAAATGTATTAGCTTTGAACTGAAACAGCAAATAAACTATTTATTTGGATTTTTTTTTAGTATCTCAAAATGGATTAAGAAGGGTGTGTAGAGAGCATAACCACCACAGAGAACAGTTTTTTGATGGTGGGATAATGGGATTGCAAAGGGTTATTTTGCTGGAGAGATTTTCAGATGCTTTCTCTCTAATGAAGGTTTTGTTCCTCACTTACAAAGTGTTTTTTGCCTTTCCTTTTTACCCTTTTTTCTTCTTCTTCTTTTAAACAAGTCAGGAAAAGGTGAATTGCCTTGGAGAACTGTGTTGTCATTGGACTAAATTAAACCTTAAGAGATCAAAGCTTTCAAAATCATGCTGAGATCAAACTGGGATCTTTGGAAGACTTAGAGGGAAGGAAAAACACTGATCTTTATGATTTGTCTGCAAACATATTGGTCCTCAGTTACTGAAAATATGCAGAAGGACTATTCTCTGTAAAAACTCCCCAATCTTCAGTGATAGCAGAGCAGCTTTTAGAGAAATCAATCTTTCCTGAGAATAGGTGAAATTCCCCTCTGTTCCAAGAGTCCACAGGTCCTGTCCTGGCTGTGTAGGATGTTCATTTAGTTCTCTAATTGCTCAGTGGTTGTGCTATAAAGTTTCTCTCATGTGACCTTCTAAATCTCTTTCCCCCACTAAAGAATGCTAAAAAGAAAA
The DNA here is from genome assembly GCF_003945725.1 of Corapipo altera. Lineage (NCBI taxonomy): Eukaryota > Metazoa > Chordata > Aves > Passeriformes > Pipridae > Corapipo > Corapipo altera. The sequence goes on from NW_020884914.1 coordinate 4,238,549, forward strand.
TAATGATTAAATAAATTTAAAAAATTAAATAAATCTTCCACAGCAGCAGAGAAGACTGTTTTTAAGTAAAACACCTGCTCTCTTCAGATACTTGAAAGCTCTAGGGACTAAAATGGACTTTAATGGTCCATGGGGCCTAATGACATTTTTCTGAAGTTTGCTAACTACATTTATCTACCTACTCTCCTAGTAGAGCTGCATCTGCCAGTAGTGGCTGCCCCAGCCAGACAACAAACAGGATTTTATCATCCTGAGAGTGCTGGGGTGCACAGGAAGGGGAAACTGGGAGGCTCTGGGTCCCCAGCACACACATCCACGGGACAGGCACATGGAAAAGAGGCAATGGCAAAGTCTGTTTGGGGTTTTACCCACAGGGACATTTTGGGTTTAGATTGCTTTTTCCCTGGAGCACTGACAGTGTCAGAAAGCCTCACCTGCAGTAAGAGTGATTTCACTTCCAGTTTCTTGGATGCTTGAGAGACCGAGAGAACTGCTGTGCCCATTTTATGGCAGCAGCTGTGATGGTTAAACCTCCCTTATAAAGCTCCTTGCCTCTCAGCAAGGTCCTGAGGATACCACCTGTCATACACTTCAACTCCCAAACTGCTGAGAGATCCAACCAACCAACCCCAACAACTCAGCAGTGGTAAGCAGCATTCGTTGTAGGAAACCTGTGAGAACACTGATCACAGTCACTGCTGTTTATACAATCTCTCAAGTTTTCACATATTTGTGAGAAAATCGGTTGGCTGCTGCAAACATAAGGCACTAGGTGTAGATAAAAGTAGAATATTTAGATTTCCAAATGAAAAAGAGCCACATGAATCAGATTGTAATATTGTACAGACACACAAATAGCATCCAGTCAAATTTAAATGTTTGTCTTCACCATATCCATCAGCCTTTTCCCTCAAAACCCTTATTCATAGAGTTTATTTTCCCATGTGAACATTTAAACATAATTCTCTCTGTGATTTCATTGAAAGAACTGATGATGGCAAACATTCACGGAGTAAGTCAGTTCTAAAGAAAAAGAAGTGCAAAGTGAAATACATTCATTAAAGTCCTCAGCTTTTGATTATCTAGTACTCACAACCAAGCTAAACCATTTACAAATTATTATTTAGACTTTAAGATAACAAAGATCAATCTGACAGTTTATACTGGGAAAAAAAATGTCTTATCTACATCGAATTATTTCAGCAATATCCTCTGTGGATTTAAATTGCCATGAAATTCAATACAGTGTATGAAATGATCACACTTTACAACACTGTAATATATATTCTAAAAGGAATTCAGAGTTCTAGCACTGTCAGTAAAGAATTAAAAGTCTATATGGTATTTTAAAGTGCAATTCACTTATCTATGTTAAGAATAGGACAGCAGTTACAAAGTTATTCTGTTTCAAAAGGCTGCAAACTCTAATATTGACTAGATTTAATCACAACTTAATTCAAACTAATTGTGTCAGCTGAGGTTAAACCACACAGTCACATTTTATTTGTTTCATATCTAGAATGTTTTCATGTCACTTTTAGAACAACATCTTAATGCAGTGCCATCCATAGGCAAAATGGAAAACCACATTATTTCAAGCAGATTATGAGGGGGGGGGGGAGATGGGGGACAACTGGATCAACTGAGTATTTCCAAGACTTCAGCAGCCAAGTTTTCTGCGTCCAAAACCATGAAAACTGTATTATGTTTTATTACAATGAATCCACAAATGAGTCCAACAGAATGATAAATTCAAGTATCATTCATGCATGAATGCTGCTACAAAACAGGCCGAGAAATTATTTGACATACAAAATACAAGAGATGGAGCGTATAAAAAGGGGGGCTTAGTCTGGGATCTTCTTCCAGTCCACCTGAACTATGGTGCAGGTAGTAAGACAAAAATGAAGAAATGAAAACATCCTAGAATCTGCCAAGAAATATTGGGCATGTTCTTATGTATGCACACACAAGCACTATTGTTAACACCAATGAAAGCACAGCTTACACTCCCAAATGCTGATTTATCAAACTACAAGAGACAATTTTCTTCATTCTGATTTGCTTTTCTTTAAAATGTCCACCTTGTTCAGCATTTCCATCAAACTCCTGAAGTATCAAACCGACCATGTTTTCTGGCCACCACTCTTCACAAAATGGTCTGATTTTTGCAGTGAAATGGGCAACAGTGTTCTCTGGTGCAGCATCACCTCCCTTCTAGTACATATTTCTAAATCTAAATAATCAATGAAAATCATGCTGTATTTTACCCAAACCAAAGTTTCTGAACTCCCTGAGGAGCTTTCACTTCTGTTTAGAATAGTGTTACTTGATACACTTGCACAGGACTTCAGCAAACCCCCTTTGGGAAAAGTCCACCTAAGCCTTTTAACACATGCATAGTACATTTTATGTAAACATGAACATCTCCACCAATGTCATCAGCTCTTCAGCAAGGCTTAAAATTAAATATGGTCTTAAAGCATTTTCCGGATTAGGCCCTCTCTCCTTTCTTTATTAAAATGGGACAGTGGCTATAAGCCAGCAGAAACTCTAGTGATAAAGTAGAAGACATAAAGTTGGAGAGAGATGTGATAAAATTCACTTCTATACATGAGGAAATGACTTCCATAACTCATTTCAGGCTTTACTTCTTGTAAATAGCCTGGCACTGTAAAAAAACCGACCCTGTATCATTCCTGGATGCACACTACACTGATTGCTGACTGGGCCTAATTCCACAGAGCAGGAAGCATTCTGAAAGGATTTTTGCCCTTTGTTTCATTATCTTTACTTGATTCCAACCCCCCTCTCGAGGTAAAGAAAATATAGAAAAACAAATTAAAAAAAAAATTAAAAAATCAGGACTAAGACAGGTCTACTGAAGAGGCAAAATTCACATTGCAATTTTTCTTCTGTTCCGTGGGTTGGATGGATGATCTACCTTTCTTTCAACTTGCCTTTGCTGGAGGCAAGAATAGTGACAGTATGTTATAGGACTAGCTAAGGTGCAGAGCAGCTGGATTCCCCAGCCTTCTGTAAAAAGCCCAACAGGATGAATTTTGTTAAGGTCTTAAACTATCAATTACCTTTACATAGCTCTTGCAACACTGACTGCTGAGATATATAATCTGGAGAAAGTTCTGCTGGCCAAATACACCTTCTCCATTTTACTGTATTGTGTAGCTGTCAAAGTAGTATCTATCCAAATCTCTGAGACACAGAGCTGTGAACAGATTGTTATGGGGTGCACAAAATCCCAAGGCCACAGCAACTCCTGTTAGTTGGGTGTCATTAATTATTTGTCATCCCCTCACATTAGAAGCTGCTAAAATAGAGAAAAAAACAACTCCCACCCTAAGGGATCAAGTTTTCAGTGACAAAAAAGGCAGAGAAAACAACTGGAACAAATTTATTTTTGCAGTGAAAAAAGTTAGGGACTAAACTTTTAAAAGTGGGATGCTCTGAAAATAAAGTTTTAAAAAAATTAGGAAAACAAAACAACAATGACAGAGAGCTGTGCTTCCAGAAAAGTCTCCTGATAGGCACATTTTGCATTGTTGAACAATAGGAATGCACAGACTACTGTACCCAGCAAGTACTATAATATACTTTCAGTCTCGGTCATTTGTTAGGAGTATAAAATTTATACTCCCCAGGTTGAAATAGATAAGAAAGGCAAGCAAATCAGGCACTACACAACAGTCTGCTTTTAACTTGGCTCTTGCAATTATTGCAACTCAGTAGAAATTCTCTCACTTTATTATAAGTCTATCTCCTAAAGATTCAAAGGGACGGAGGAGCCTGGTGTGCATCCAGCTTCACAGAGAAAATATGAAGATGTGGTGAGATACAAAAAATTCTTGAGTGTCCTCAGGGGATCTTATAATGTCACAAAGCCTGAAGATTGTCCCCAGGAGACCCCTCCATTTCCTGTGGAGAATGAGTATGAGAGATGCTTTGGTCTCCGTGCTCCTGGCTGGATGTGCCTGCACCATAAAGTACAACACAGTGGAACAAACAACCATAACTTGCAGTTACAGAGACCCTTGAAACCAGAAGCCGGAGAACAACTCAAAATTAGCAGGAGTGAAGACAGCTTAAATTATTTGAATCCTACGCTAGCCAGCATGCAAATTCTCAATTTATGCTTTGGATAGATCTTTCCCAGGAAACAGGACCTGAACAGCAGTGAGAGACAGAAACTATAACCTAGAACTGCAGGACCAGCATCTGCTACCTTTGACACATCCACGCTTTGGCACAGTCTCACAAGGCTGTTTGGGTAAGGTTCTGGTCAAATTTGGTTAAATTTACAACAGCACTGGATTTATAATAAATCAAGTATAGATTTGTTGCCAATTTAAAGTTAATACAGGATTACAGATATGTAGCTTGATCTTTTAAAAATTTTCTTTTAAAGCCTGTAGGTTACGTGCAGACTTAGGTTAACAGAACTTATCATGACCCAGGAAATGTATAGATATTTATACAAACAGAGCCTCTTGAATTTGTGAAGTACACCAATATATAATAAGAATTACACCACATTTCTTTTAACATGAGAATTCACTATAAATTATTTAAATAGAGATATTTTCAGCACATCCCAACTCCTAGACACCATTATTAAACAAAAAAGGCGAAAAATGTTGAGAAAGAATATTCATCCTCAGAACTGAGTCATGGACATGAAAAGTTTTCTATTTTCAGGATGTTTCCCGATGGAATACTGACTTGAAGTCAAACAAAAATTGTTTTGCTGATTTTTATTTTTAAATTTCATTAGGATTTTTTTAAACTGTCTGGTCCTGATTTCAGACACAAGAGGCTGCTCTCTCATTTAGTGGAATGCTGGTGAATCTGATGAGTTCTCTTATCCTGCCTGAAAAGACAAATATCTATCTGTTCCAGGAAGAAGAGTATTTAGTCCTAAAGCTACAATGCTGCAACACAAACTTCAACTTTGTTATTTATATAATTCTAAATAAATTACTTTCATGGGATTGATTCAGAAGGGTGCTAAGACTTGCAGGCTCCTGGAGTCATTTGTGGTTTCAAATGGTTGAAGCATGGATGTTCCTGGAGCTTTGCTCACCATGGTTTGCATTTTTGAGGAGAGATGAAATAGCAGTCTATGCCCTTAGCAAATAGAATGAAAGTAGAAAAAAATGAGTGGTCAAATGTGATGGATAAATGCAAGGAAAGTTGTGCTAACTAGAGATGCTAAACCTGATGAACGTTAAGCTTCTGCTATAAAGTTTTCCAAGCAGTTTTCCTTAGATATCCTAGGGATGTGTGAAAGCATGTAGAACAATAAGAAAGGTGAAATTACAAATAGAGGTAGCACTGGTGAGACCAGGGATTGCTAATAGCTCAAGGATTCCAAAGGAACGATACCTACATTTAAAACTGAAAACTCCTGAACAAAGAAAACCAGGGTAATTGGGTCAAGCTTCAGGATCACCATTTTCAAGGACCTGGCAAAGATTCATCCCAGGAGGCCAACCCTTCTCATAAAGGATGCCTCCTGAGACAGTGTGTAGTCTTTGGGCACCTTATGAGGGCCAGTGAACCTACTGCTACTTAAGCAAAGTGCCAGATAATCTCTGTCTCAGTTACCAACAAGTAATTGCTTTAAATGGTTTAGTTGTATTATACTTGTGCCTGGTTAAAGGTGACCCAACAGATTAATCAGCTGAGGAATAATAACAGCCACATATTTCAGTTACTGCTTCTTCAGAAAAAGGAAAGTAGAAATTTACTTTATAGACAGATGGCAAAATTGTTCTCCGATTGCCAAATTTTACCTTGAAAGTAGATGGACCAAATCCATCTTCACTACCAATGAACAACCCTTTGCCAAGCAGTTAAAGTCACAGCCTGATGGAGTGGCTGGACTTATACCTCTGCTGAAATGTGAAAAAAAAATATGGTTAATGTGAAACTTATGAGAGGAAAGAGATGAACAGATGAACTGTTGTATTTATGTTGTAATTGTTAACAGAAACAGGGGAAAAAAATTCCATCTTGACCTCTAGACTAGCACTTTTAGTCAATGACACTGCACATATAAACTTATCCTACTGTCTACTCAGACCAAAAACGCAGCTGGAAGTGAGACACACAGCAGCACTTGCTGTTATCCATCCTATGCCTCACCAATAACAAGTGAGGGAAGAAAAGTTACTTTGTGGATGTACAGCAAATCACTAAAAGTGCACACAGTGAAAATGAAATCCAGACATAACAGCCTATTTTCTTTTAATGAAAATTTCATGTATAATTACTTGCAGGATCAAAATCTCATTGGTTTTAATGGGAGTCTCTGAATATGCAAATGTCCTCTAATCACCTCCGAGGCATGCACGTATGTATAAGAAAACACACATTATCAGAATTTCATTGTGGGTATAAAGACAATGTTCAACATCAGTTGTGTTTTCTTGTGTGTTTAGTTGGCTGCCAGAAAGCGGTATTATTATTATCATCCAGATGAAATTTCCCCACAACTCTGTTAATAAAGAAACATTTCTCCATGTCACCATGAAAGCAAGGAGTTGAGTCAATGTACATGGAAAGAATTCATTGCTTGACACCCTTGCTATATTTGTAAGAACTAGGAAGTTGATGTTCATGAATGTATTTTTTAAATGAGTCTATCCTGTATGAATTTCTTTTTAAAAATCTTCTTTTCAGTCTTGTCTGTGATATTTCATAACATTCTGTATCAGTTCTGACACGAGTATGATTTTATTTTTCAAATTAATGTTCCTTACATCATCTGACACAGTCTTTACTCTTGATCTTAAAAACTCCTTTCAGCATCCAGTGGAGTCAGTTGTAGCTGCCAGAGCTTTTTTAATTCAATAATAAAAGCAGATGCTAAAGCAGTGAGTTGACAACTGTTAATATTCAGTTCTTGTTCTTGATTTCTGCATTCTCAAATTGCTCTGAAATGAATATCAGTGCAGCTCAGAAAAGCTGGGTTATGGCTACCTCACCTGTAGATACTAAAAACAACTTTCTATTAAAATATTAATTGAATAAAGTTTATCTGGGAAGTGTTTACCTGGATTCCAAATCATTCACTTGGATCTCCAGCACCACCTGGAGAAAACACCCCGGGCTGGATCCCCTGGAGGGCTGGATGGTGCCCTGGAGGGAGGATGCTGTCATTAAATGGGGGGCCTCAGGGAATGAAGGACTCAAACCCAGTAGTTTCATCTCCAATTATTAAATCCAAATGTATCAATTGAATATTTAAACACTCAATAAGTTTTAGTCACTTTTCATATGATAAGACACAGTTAGAATAAGACTTAGAATAATGCCTAAGTGCTTTAGGATAACAAATGGACTCAAGCATTTCCTCAGAAGTTTCAATAAATGAAAGCCTTGACATAGATCTAAAAACAAAGAATAATTAGCTTAGTATCTGACTTTTTCAGCCCAGCCTCAAAATGGATTTCAGAATAAACTTGAGAATTCCTTCCCTTTCATATTTGCTGTCATATATAAATTTAGTCAGACTGCAGAAAGAAGGATTTTAAAGATAATTAAGAAACTTAAGTTGTCATTCCAACGTCCAAAAAAACAACTGCTAACATCTTTTTGGCCTTCCAACGTGCCAGTTTGGAAACATCCAGTAGTTAAAAGAGGCAGTTTTTTCAATCTGATGAAAGTTTCCAGATTGTTTCTGAGGAACAGTCTGACTTTGAAGAAGTAACCTCTGTTACTCCCCATCCTCCACAAAGCAGCATGGGAAGATGCATGAGCTGAATTCTCTGAGTCTTGATTAGCACCTTCTATTGTGAGAATATCCTCTTCAGATGATAAAATAGAGAGAAAGTTTATTTAGCAGAAGGAAATGAAGCTTGTGCAACAGCCATCAGGAGCTGTGGAAAGGTGAGTTGCCAAAGGCTGCCAAAGGAAAAGGATGAGCCTTCATGAAGCTTCTGCCTGGAGAAATATCCCTGAAGAAGTATCCTATATGGAAGAGGCTTCGTAAAGATCAGAAACTTACTCTTAAACGTGATTTGGTCTCTAGAACACACTAAATTATCACTTTCAGTGTAAGTTACATGATACCACATTAATAAAACAGCCTCCAGAATGCACCACTGCTGGTACAACCTGTGGTGAAATGGTATCTTCCTCCCTGGATCCCAAGCAACTTCTTTGCCTTTTCTTCTCTCACTCTGCCATCCTGGGATTCCCATTCCCACCATCTCCCAAAGGCAGGAGCTGAGGTGAGCTGCTGGTTCTCTAGAACAGGGTGACAACTTTCAGAATCATCCCTCATCTCCAGGCTTGGCTCTCTGTCAGCATAAAGAATCACCAGAATGAATAACTACCTTATTAATGTCTCCTGAAGTTCCATCTTGACCTGCCTGTGTGTTATCAGTTCGACTTCCTCAGTTACACAAAAGAATTGGCCTAAATAATTAGATAAAAGACTGCCAAGCCATGATAATGCATAGTGATTTTTCTATTTAAATTACAGAGACAGTGAATAAGAGAAACATTTGTGGCTTCTCTTTAAATCCCAGCAGGCAATGAATGAAGCCCTCAACTTATACCTATGGGATACAAAGGAGCCAGAAATTGCTTTCATGACAATAAATATCTGCATTGCCTTGTAGTTCTACTGTGTTCTGTATTGATTTTTGGTCATCTCTGAGCTGTTTTTAGAAAAGTCTGAATTTGAATCAATTTACGTTCTCCCTAATACATCACAGATGTGCATAACTTCATTAAAAATAAGTGTCAGTCCTCAATCTTTCTCTGTCATTCTTAATTACTCAATCCACCACAAGCATGATTTGCGTAATCTAAACGTTATTACATTTGTACAACTTCATTCAGTGGACTCTGGAGGGGTTTTGGGTTTTTTTGAGTTTTGAGGGGTTTTTATGGTTTGGGGTTTTTTTCTGTTCATTTTTCAATAATGGAAATGCACTAAGATGAGTAATAATTAGGAAAATATGAGTTTTGTTTTAAACCAATACAAATACTGAACTCTTAAAGCTGCAGGAAACAAGCAGATGCCTTTTTCAGGTTCACAGGATATTTCGAAGTTGTAAGTACCTCAATAAAATCAGATTATTATTTTAGTTCAAAAGTCACTACCACATCACTACCACAGAAATCCACCCTTTCCATCGCTGTCTTATCTTAATGTTACCATCTGATTAGGGAGTCACATCCTGAAAATGCTTAAATCCTAATACAGGAGGTGCCTTCAGGCCAGTGAGTCTGCAAAAAGGGGAGCAGAAGTGATGCCAAATATGACTGAATTGTACTTAGACAGGACCACACGTAAAACAGCTTTCAAAGACAGAGTGAAATGGGCTAAATGTCAGCAGATACCATAAGAGCCAGCTATTAGGGATGTACAAAATGCCATCCTACCCACATCACAACTCTAAATCTACTTAGGGAATGTTCCGAAGTATCATCCGTAGTAAAGACAAAATCCTGTGCCAAAAGCTTCTGAGGATCTGCTGATCTGCTCTCATAATACAGGATTATGGTCCATCATCCTTCCTTTTGAGATTACAGTGCCTAACACTCCTTTCAGGTTTCTTAACTATTGAGTCAGGTAGCAACAATTAATTGGGATGATCCGAAGACACCTGAACAAGTCCCAGGGCACCAGTTCTCAATAACCTGAAGCTATCAGAGCCTCATTAACGTGCTAATGACAAATTTGGAGCTGGAAAGTCTGCCTCCTCATCGATCCCTGGAGTGGACTTGGCTGATCTGGCTGGCAGGGTGAATTTTTCATCTCTCCTCACATCTTTCTGCACCCTGAGACAAGGAGTACCACGCCCTCTGAAGGGCCCAGCACCCTCCAAGTCTCGAGATAGGCCTGAATAACTTCCGTACATTGCAATTTACCTTTCACTGCCAGAATCATTTGGTTCCTCAGTTTTCCTGTGTCTTCACCTACTTAGAGGGCTCTTGAGTTTGTTTGGATGGACTAGAGACATCCCTGGAGAGAACCCAATGCAGCAGACACTCTCCAAGAGAGCTCAAGGCTAAACAAGCCCCTGTACAGCAACAAAGCCCCTGAGGCCTGAAGGCAACGCCAGCAGATGCTTTGCTAAAGAAGAGTGTGCGTTGCCCACGGCAAGTGCAACAGGAATGTTTTCCCCTTGCATTTTCTCATCCACCTAATGCATCCTCTGATTGCTCCCACATCTTTTTAGCCACACAAGCAAAGTAGCAATTTACCCTTCCCACGTGATTTTGTTGTGGCTGACAACACATTGGCACGTCGAGAACTTCAGGTATGCAACGAAATGGTTTCATACCCCTCTAGTCTCAGCCAATTTCTTTGTGCCTAAAGGACAGTTTGTGAAGCTTAGCAAAGTACTCTAGCAGAGCTAGTGGGTAGGGTTTTATCCCATATTTTTAATTAATAATTAAATGCTTTTACTAACAGACTAAATCCAAAGCAGACTGCCTAATTAACAGAATCACACAAGAACTGCAGGATCACAACTGCAATTTTGGAAACAAGGTTTGTTATCTGAAGTCTTGATGCAAATTTCAGTCTAAAACCACCAAAACCAGCAAAAAGATGTTTATTTTAAGAGCCTGGAAACAGGTAGATGCTTCAATGCAGCATATTTCAATAAGGAAAACTATGACTTTCATTCTGCCTTTTTGCTGATACTTCAGAATACTCAAAAACTAACAACCAGCTTTGGACTGTAAGGCAGATTCCCAGATAATTCAATGAGAAGTGCTGTTAATCCAGAAGAGAGCTTGACAGTTCTGTAGATCTGGCATTCATTATTAGTTTATTAATATTTGATTAATCTCATAACAGGAAGTGATCATTAGTGCAGGAACATGTGTCTGGAGCAGAGCAGACAAATTCCATCTCAGTAATATTTGAGCTGGTCTTTTTTTCAGAAAGAAAAGCCAAAAAATGTTAACTTTGGAAAGAATATGCATGACTTATGTGCTCCAAAGAGCTAACAGAAGGAAAAAGTACTAACAACAATTAGAGAATCTGTGAGATAAATTTAACATTCACTAACCTGGGACAATGAGTATGCACCTTTATCACATCAAATATCCATGCAATGTTGGCAGCAATCCTAAAACAATTCAGCCCACTTTTCTAATTATTACCAACATTATAATCTACATGATCTGTAAAAACTGAGATACCCAAAGAAAGAGTAGTTTGTGAGTTCAAAGTTCCCAAATTAAAATGCTGTATTATAAAATTTTAATCTTACCCTGACTTACAGGTCTGGGCCTTCCTCATAAACCTTAGAGAAGTATTTTACAATATTTAACTGCCCAGAGATGGAGCTTCACAAACCTTTCTGATACTGCCATGTAATTAATAGTAAAATCACAAGAATACTAGAAACCATGCAGAGAACCTATTGCCTAACTTTTACAAGAGGCTCCTATTTACTGCAGTGTGTTATTACAAAGTCTTGCATTCCCTTCCAAAGCATTTTATAGGAGGCATTGCAGGGGAAGAAAAAGATTAAAAGACTATATACTATGGACTATTAATTAATTAATTAAATAATATGATCGAACTGGCAACAAATTAATGCTGCACCTGAAAATATCAACGCAAGAAGTTGTATCAGCATCTATTAAACAGCAGTAGGGTTTAAATGAAAACTGGGAAAAAATGAGAGTATATGACAGAGAAGAAAAATCTTCTCTCCAAAGGACTGTCTTTTCAATTTATTATGAAGGATACAAAGGGCAAATAGAGCCTTTTAGATGAGATTTTCAAAGCTATCTTGGAAATTACACATTCATAGATTTTCAGGGCTGACAGAGGTCACCACAATCATAACGTCCTGTAGAACAAGCCAAAACTCATGCTCTGCATTCCCACCCCCCACAAATCTTTTGGCATTCCTGAAAGTTCTTCAGTCTTCCACTGAAAGTTCTTCCAGTGTCACATAACTTTTTCACTATTCCCTTCAATAAAGTCTTACAAATACAGTCATAAATATGTGAGCCAGCTCTGCTGCCTGTACCTGCACCCTCTGAGTTTCTAATACCTAGTTTGACAATCTTCTTCAGAGCACCAGTTGCTTCTGCCTTAATTGTTTTTTGGGGGCCTCCACATTCATACAATGCAAGTTACCCCTTTCCCTTACTCCTGCCTCCTCTGTAAAGTCTCTCACCAGTCCTTCTATCATGGAAGTTGCACATGACTTTTAAAAGTAACCTATGCCATTCCTCTTACTCCAAGTTAGGATAATCTGTATCCTTGTTTTAAAACCTCCTCAAATTAGAGAAGTGCCACAACCTTCATATGTCTACTGGCATTCTCCTCTTAGAGAAAAATCAAATAACTTTTATTCAAAGTAAATATTCATAGATACAGTTTTTAAGTCTGTATCTTTTTATATGGAATATATATGGAATATGGATTGCTGCACTTTCTTTTCCAGCTCTCTGATCCTTTTCATTGCCCTGCTCCAACCTCTCTACAGAAAGGCAGTTCCTCCTTGATTTGGTCATGCCCTGAGAGCCTGGTGAAGTTCAGTGTCTCTTTAACGCTGGTGTATTTTTTTGATCTTCTACCACTTGAAGTTATTAGTCAAGATACCACACCACAAAAACCAAACCTATGGATAGATCTCCATCAGTGATGTCAGTTTGTATCAAAGACATTTAGAATTTCTTCAGGAGCCCATCACACAAGTCTGACATGATCTATTTTTCATAAAGCTGCACTAACCTGTATTACCACCTTCAATTCCATATTTATCAGGCTTTGTATAATTCATACCATTATTAACTTTGGAATCAATGTTAAAGAGAGCTGGGTGTGTTTTTACAGGCCATAATCTGGCTCTAATGGCTGTAAAGCCTTGCTGGTACAGCCCAGGAAAGGCCAGCTCAGACAGTGACATTCACTGCAGCTGAGCACAGGGTGAGCAATGACATGGCCAGTGACAGCCCCAGGGCGTGATCCAAAATATCCCAGGCAAGAAGGGAACAGTGGTTAGAGAGAGTGTTTCACATACTCTGTTCTCTTAGACAACTCACTCAGGCAAAGTTCACTGCAAAGAACTACATGACAGTGGCCTCTGAATTAATTTCTTTACATAATATCTTGAACAGCATCTCATAAATCCTTAAATGAGCAATTTATTTTGCTATGCTGATCATGGATTTTTTTTTATTAAATTGTGGTATAGATTTTTATATAAATAAAATTTTAGCTTTCTTCTTGCAAGAACAGAATTAAAACTCTGGCTGAAGCTGCCTCTGGCTTTCACAACAATTTTTTAATGTGCAGAAAGAAAGGTAGCATGTTGAATTGTTTTCTATTATTTTGTCAATGAGTGCGACTGTATCCCCTATGGAATTCTTTCAAAGCCAACTAGATTTCCCTTTCATGCAGCAATAAAAATGGAAAGTTTGCAAAGCTGGACATGTGAGAAGCTTTTTCTGTCGTGTTGGCAAAACTACATTTCAATTCAAAATAAGAATTCCTTGTGAGCTCTTCCGCTCCCCCATACACTGTACTCTAAGATACAACACTAAATTCCACTGATTCATTATTCCTATTAAAACAAACAATAACCTCAAATTGTTTAGCAAACCAAACAATTGCAAACAGTAAATTTAAACAGTAAAACAGGGAGCACGTTGGGTAAATGTTATTTCCCTGAACAAGGAAAGCTTTTGGCAAAGTGCTTAACTTGAATACAACAAAAGGCAATTTAATTTAGTAATACAGTTGGATGAAAAATGGAGACCTCAGGTTTAATAAGAAGGGGGAAAAAGACAAGCATATATCATCCAAAAGGATAATTATGAGAAACTATTTTGTATGATCCAGCTAAATCAAAGCTTTTAATGCTTTCTTACTCCTGTCAAAGGAGAGAGATTTAGTGCTTTAAAAATGGGGATTTTGCAGACTCCACTGCCAAGAAAAAATGATTTGTCCCTTGATAAATTACTATTGGGTTTTCTACTTGAAAAAAAAATACACTTACATAGAAATAAATGCCAAGGAATGGCTAGAGAATTTATATTATTCACTCGTATCTGTCACTGGATTGGTTGAAAAGCGACAGGGCTATTAAAAATGTCTTCTTGCTTCCAGACATAATGGCACAAAGGGGCCAGGCAAGTATTTCATGAATGGGAAGGATATGTACACAAAAATAATAGTAAGCAAATCCTTATTCCCCTCCACCATCCTGACATACCAGACTCTAAACAGTGACTCTGTGTGTCCCTGAGCACGTGTATTTTGTGTTTAGAAGCTGCCAGTTCCAACGAAAACTCCCCTCCCACTGGGATGGAAATTACCCATTCATTTTCTTAAGGATTTTCAAGGGTTCTTAAATAAATCCTAGAATTTTTCTCCCCTCTTCTGAAGGAGAGGAAGAACATACATGTATATACGATGATAGCTGGAGAGCTGCAGTGCAGTAAAACAATTCTTCCCCAAAGAAAACCCTCTGAGGGTCTCTTCTGTGATTTTTGAATGGGAAAGGTCTCTCTGTTCTCTTTTTCCCAGTCCTGGGGCAAGAACAGTGTGTGTCATCAAGAAGGAGAAAAACTAAGCACTCACAGCCTCTGGGAAGAGTGTGGAACACTCCCCAGGGAGCAGGTCCTCGGGGGGCGTGTGGGGACCAGAGGGATGTCACTGCACGGGCACAGCTCCTTCCAAACCCCCAGGTAATAGCAGTGCCTGCTGGTTGCTCACTTTGCTGATGAAGGAAGGAACATCCCTGTGCACTGTAGTGGGGTTGAGGAGAGGAACACTCCCCCAGTGGATCCCAGCCCCAGGCTGTACCTGCTGCCAACGAGCTCCTCCCCCACGGGGACCCAAAGCCACTCGAGCCCTTACCTGTCAGGCTTCAAGGGCAAAGGTCCCCATTGCCAAAAGGCTGCCTGCTTGGCACCAAGGAAAAGGCAGAACTTACAGGGTGCAAACAAAAAAAAGCCATTGATAAATTTGAGATGCCCTGAGCAAGGTTAATGTAGGCCTGCAGAGCAGGGGTTTTGACTGAGTACTTAACTATTTATTGATTAGTGCTTATTTTACACATACGTTTCATGAGAGTCTGAGAGCCTGCTAAACTTAGTAACTAATTTGTAGTCTACTCAAAATTGCTTGATTCATTTCTGAGTTTGAGGTGATCTTGATATACTTTTGTAATTCTGTCCCATCTAAGAGATTTCCTCTTTTTTTGATTAATTGCAAGCAAACCAAATTTCTAGCAACATGCAAGAGATCTTCTGCTTATTTAATCACTACTTTGACATTTATCTGTCTCCTGAGAGTAGTAACAGTTACATGTTTTCGTGTTTCTTTGGGGCCTGAACAACTTTTATGCCTACTAATTAAATGAGTATCAGTGAGAGAGCTCTGAATGCACAGCAATCAAAAAGCAAGAATAAGAGTTTTTCTCTACACGCTCAAAGTTATATGTCATTGCAATCATTCAACATGAAGTGCAGAATACAGAACTAGCTGGAAAGAATAAGAAAGGAGTTTGACTGAAATACCTGGAGTTTTTCATCTAAAGTTCTTAATCTATAAAATCTTTGCAGCAGAAACAAACTCCCTTCTCCTCCATTCACTGGACCTGCCATCACTGGACCATTTAGAATCCTCCAGAATATCAACACAACAGCAAAAAGGAAATTCCAGCATCAAAAGACAGTTTAGAAAAATTCCATCTGACAAAGGAAATCAGTCTCTAGAAACCATCACTACAAATAGGCCAGAGTTAGAGGGATTTTATGCAGTAATTTCAAAACCATCTGGTTTACAGTCTTAAAGTGCCTACTATTTAAAACCATGCGGGGCAATGCCACCAAACCCGACCTCCAGCTCTTTAAGAGCATTTCACGTAGTTGTGGATCATTATTGCAGGTACTAGGGTATGAGAAATTTCATTTTTACTTTCTTCCATCAAAATCCCAGGATGATCTCACCGGAAAGCTGTTGTCTGCTCCAGGGTTTGTCTCACTTCCAAAATGCGGGAAACACCATTTTATTTTATTTCTGTTTTCCCTTCAGAAAATGCAGTTCAGTTTTGCAGTTCAGTAAACACTTCATTTGCTAAAATCTGGTGAGTTACAAAGAGTGTCCAAGCCTCTCTTGGTAAGAATAAACCCCCAAAATCATTGTCATTCTGATGCCTCAATTCTTTTTTTCATATGGATTATGCTAACAAAGCAAAAAAAAATAGCAAAAATTGAATCTATATCTTTCTTGTGACAAGGACTTCTTACAGAATTTGTACTTATATCATCTCTAGCCATTTATCTTCAGTCAATAATTCCATGGGCCTTCTAAAACTGGCTTTTTGCAAATCCACTACAGAAGCTACTTGAGGCAGTAATTTATTTTCAAATAACATCTTTATGTCATCCTTTGGCATGTAGGCTTAAGTAGATTGCTTATCTATGAAAAATGCAGTATGTTCAAAATAATTTTTGTCAGAAAAACAAATTCTTTCCTTGAAAATTCAGTTCTAATCACTAATTAGCATGCAAATACTAATATTACATGGAGAAACAAAAGAATAAATAGGGATTATAGAAGAATAATCCTTCCAGAGGTTTTTGCTAGTGTATTGTTTTCATGTTCCTAAATCTTTGAAGAATTAAAGAAGGAGGCAAATCATTGTGTCTCTATCTTTTGCAGGTGTTCTCTCACAGTTATTCCTTAGAACTCCTTCCAAAGAGGCATCCATCACTGCTGGAGTCCCTGATTTCTTTCAACCAATATAACCAGGTTATAGTTTTGGTAGAAGGCACTTTAACACCATAATGACATTCAATTGTTGAAAGCTAATGAGGAAAATATGAAAAATTTTTAATTACTATGATTATTAACCTCTAGAAATTATCTAATGAGGTAGAGTCCCTGTCTCTCACAGTCTTTTATAACCAAAGACAAAAGAGCAGAGAATATGACCTCAGTAGAAATCATGAGCTATGGTCACTTGGTCCATGCCACAGCAGATTATAGAGTATTAAGGGTTGGGAGGGACCTTAAAGATCATTTAGTCCCAACCTCCCCTGCCATGGTCAGGGACACTTCCCACTAGACCAGGTTACTCAAGGCCTTATCCAACTGGATCAGTGTCTCAGAGAATTCACACATCATCAAATCCAACCTCTGACCCAACACCACTTTGTCACCCAGACCATGGCACTGATGCCACATCCAGTCTCTTCTTAAACATCTCCAGGGACAGTGACTCCACCCCCTCCCTGGGCAGCCCATTCCAGTGTCTGAACGCTCCCTGGAAAGAACTTCTTCCTAATGTCCAACCTAAACCTCCCCTGGTGCAGCTCAAGGCTGTGCCCTCTTGTCCTACTGCTGGTTCCTGGGAGAAGGGACCAACCCCCACCTGGTTACACCCTCCTGTCAGGGAGTTGTAGAGTAATGAGGTCTCTCCTGAGCCTCCTCTTCTCCAGGCTGAACAGCCCCAGCTCCCTCAGCCTCTCCTCATAGGACTTGTGCTCCAGTCCCTTCCCCAGCCTCATTACTCTTCTCTGGACCTGCTCCAGCCCCTCAATATCCTTCCTGAACTGAGAGGCCCAGAACTGGACACAGCACTCGAGGTGTGGCCTCAGCAGTGCTCAGTCCAGCAGAAGAATCAGTTGCCTGGTCCTGCTGGTCATGTTATTCCTGATGCAGGCCAGGATGCCATTGGCCTTCTTGGCCACCTGGGCACACACTGGCTCATGTTCAGCCTCCTGTCAATCAGAGCCCACTCTCCTGGCTGCATCCATTAGCTTAAATCCACTTTCTTGGTACCACTTTATCTAACAATATGATGAGATTGGTATCACCATAAGACTTCTGTGACCAGGGGAGCTCTGTGTCACCAGGAGATACCAACAGGCTGAAGAACCCATCCTATCCAGTCAGCCCTGCTGGTGTACAAGCAGGAGAGTGGGAGCTCAGCGGGGCTGGTCTCAGGGGTTCTGGGAGACATGGCAGTTGGGATGATCAGAGATCTCCCCTGGATGGGATCCCTGACAGTGCAGCACCACGATCACTTTGAGTAGATGTACAGAGCCCACAGCACTTCCAAGACAGCTTTCGATCCAGGCACCATTAAAACAAATCAGCTGATGATTGCACTCCCCATTTAGTGATCTCTGCTGGAATTTATAGGGCTGCAGGACACTGTCACTTCAAAGACATTTAATCTTCAAATCTCTTCCCCCTTTGATCTTAAACTGCTATGTCTTCTGACAGCCAGGACAAAGGATAAATCCACAAAATCAAAATGGTTTTCTAAAGCTATCTTTGTCAAAGGAGTTAAGAGCAGAGGACACCGTCAGTGTTTCCTTCTTACAATCCAAGATCAATTCTGCAGGCCAAATCCTCAACCAACATAAATCAGTTCAGCTTCATTCAGATAAAGTTGACAGGATTTTATACTACCTGTGGAACTGGTATTCGGAGTTCCACAATTCTGTGAGCCTCTTTAATGTCTGCAAAGGCCCTTAATGAAAAATAGCCCATAAACAAATGCTAATAATCTAGCCTGATACACATGCAAACAAAGTAATCAGTTAAAGCAGGCTAGAGTTACAGTTTTACAAGACACTGTAAGCCCAGGAAGAGATAGAAGAGAGAGAAAATGCATTTGCTGGTCTACCACTTAGCTTATTTTTTAAAAAATTATAGCCCTGTAAATTTTTCTGGACTGTTTATTCAACATGCAAAAAAGGCAGCCGGTGCATGGAGTAGCCATTGTGAATCTCCTCATTTCTATACCCATTAGCTGAAAGTATACAGTCAATTCTCAGCCTTGTATTTTAGGTCATAAATCTGCTCCCTCTGTTCCTTGGGCAAATTAAAAGCTATATATCTTTTGTCAAAGTCTTTCTGACACAGAGCTCCTACCCTCACAGCCTAAGGCTAGCTGTGTGTCTGGGAAAATTATATACAATAAGCAGTGACAGGCATGGAGTCCAGCATTTAGGCACTAGTCAACATATTTTTATACATGTAAAAATCATTCTACCTTATAACTTGAGCACAATTTATACATATTTAAAAGGATTACGGGAGTATGAAATAAGAAAATGCTTTCAAAAGGATAGGGAGGTGGTCTGAATTTGATACCCCAGTAATCTTTAAAACTATGCTGCATTAAGCATATGCATTAACCTCTGCATTACACTGACACAGATTGCACTGGCAGAACCAGAACCTATTTTCTCCTGCTGTAACACTTGCCATGCTTCAGTTTCTGATGAATGTGTGGGCACTGCTTCTGATTTCAGCCGAATGTGCAAACAGGATACGTGTTTTAATTAAATGCATGCAAAATTACATTGGTTGGGAATGCCAGCTTTGTCATGTATCACAGCAATGGCTTGTCTAGTTATATTGGAGTTTTATGGCCTTGAAATGAGGTATTGCAAAATGGCAATATTTAAGAAGCCCCACATGAATTTCTGCATTGTGGAGAATTTTCTAAGCAAGGGGCTCTTGCACACCTTTTCGAAGCTGCAAGAAGTTCTCAAAGAAGTAATTTTAACTAGAAGACATAGAGAAATATTTATAAGAAATTGAAGGTTTCATCTAGTTATTTGTTCAAGAGCCATGCCCCTCTGCCCAAGGCTGTAGCTCTTCACAGTACTGCCTCTCGTTCTACTTACACTGCAAGTAACTCTTGTTTCATATTTTTATCTGAAACACTACTTGCCCTCCTTAGACCTCTTGTTTATAGCTGCCATTCTCACGGTGTCATATCTCTTACACTGTGATCAGAGGTGTACATCTTTTTCCTTTCCTAAGTGATATTGTTGTCATACAATCTACTTTTCAGTTATTCTTACTGGAAAACCTGGAAGGCCTGTCTTCTTTACATTTAACACATAGCCATGATCTCAACAGAGCCTGTAGATTTGATCTGCAGCTTCTATCTATTGCTCATTCTGAAACAAACACAAAGTGATGCTCCTATCCAAAACCACCTCTTATCCTTATTTTTGAACACATGGTTTATATTCCTTAGGAGAGTGGTTTACTTTCCAACTGTCATCTTTTGTCCTATCTCACCAGCTTTAGGATGCTTTTATGAGTCATTCAATTTTTCCTTCTCAATGCTGATGACGGTAGTTAAATTTGAGGATGTGATGCCACTGTCATCTCATTTAATGCAGCACTACTGAAAGGGAAATCATATCTCACTCAAGATCAAAAGTCATTCATGGAATAAAAAGTGATAGAAAACAGCATTAGAACCATTTGCAGAGACTCCTGTACTGGGACATGGCCACAGGACGGGAAATGAATCTCATGTTCCTCTGACTTTCCCTGGTAGTTAAGTACATGCCCAGGCCTTGCCAGTCTTAAACTACTTACAGACTTTTATTGTGTATTTCACACCAATTCAATTTCAAATCCCCAAGTCTGATTTAATTAGAAAGGCAGCAAAATCTGGGAAGGCAACCAGGCATCTAAAACTGCTGCACTCTGTAGCTGAAGTAGCTGATGTTTATTGGGCTCTCAGAACATATAAACTGCTGAGCATCGCCAGCACTTCCAGACCGACAGCGCCTTCCCTAATGGATTAAACAGCACACTTTTAATAATGCAAGTCTCAGATAAATGAGGCTTCAGTGGGCCCAATCCACAGCTGGCACAGCTGTGTCAGAGTCATTCCCACACCTGCAGGGACGTGTGTGCTTCTGCCAACGCTCACACTGGCGGAGCAGCTCTTAAACAAATGAATGTGTACAGCCAGGACGGGCGAGTCCACAGTCCCCCCCCAAAAAATAAATTAAAAATCCATGTACTGCCAAGGCTTCATATTGAAATCCGTCTCTGCATGTACAGATGGAAAACTTAATATGCTTTACCAACACCTAGTTATTTTGTACTCTACACTAGTAGAATTTTATGCATTTCTTGTGGAGGTGGTATTTTATAACAAATACATTTCTGATTGCATTGCTTGGTGACATGGCTTTGTTAGTAAGTCATCATTACCTTTAGTGTGCAGGCTCTGTGCCTTTGCTCTCTGACCCACACTTTGTGTCTTCAGCAAACACACTGATCTGGGTAGGAACATTTAAGTAATAAAGTGTTGCTCCAAGTGAGAAGGACTATCAGATTGCAATCTCAAGCAAAGAGAAACTGTTCTCTTTTTAAGTTGCTTGAAATGAAAAACACCACAATGCTGGCATATCTGTTTGCATTGTTATTTTAAATTATATACACACAGCATCTTAATAGAAGAAATTATATGCTCCCTAGTTGACACATTTCACAGTTAGAAATAGATGTTAAAACTGTTTGCAAGTAACAAATTGACAATCTTACTCATGCCTTCCATGTATTCACACTTCTTAAAAGGATGACCAGAAGAGGGGGTAAAAAAATAGATTTATAATCCACTGCTTACAGAATTTGCAAAAGATTTTTTTTAATCACTCAAAGGAGAGAAATATTTTTTCTAATTTCCTTCTAAAATTTTACTAGAGGTCACAAAACAGAAGATAGGAAGCTACAGCAAATGCACAGAAGATGTTTATGCATTTTAACTGCACTTAGAGAAAAAAAAAGTATTTGTGCTTCTAAATATCTTCCCAATTTCTAAATGTTTCTTTTTTTTCTAAAAGACTGGAATCCACATGCACACACAGAAAGAGTGCAAGTCTGTAGTGTAAGTTTGTTAACTTTAAAATCTCCAAGTGAACAGGCTGTCAGATAGAGTGGCCTGACCCACCAAGGCAGCACATTTTTGTGGAATAATTTCAGCTTAAGAATACTGGAAAAGGAGTGAACAAACTGTAGAGAAATACAGTATATGAACAGCTTTCAAAGGGAGTTGAAGAAACCCCTCAAACAGGGGGGTGAATTGGTTGTGGAATTTCTCATTTCCTGGGGCTTGGTGGCCCAAAACTCCACTGGAACTCCACTGTGAAAGACAGAAAGGAAATGGGATGTCAGTTGTGTCTGAACTTTCTGCAGCCTGAACTGCAGAGATCCAGAGCTGCAAACAAAGCTAAAAGTACTGGCACAGCCATCAGCAACTTGCTGAGGTGAATCTAATTTCCTTTTTTTTAACAGTCTGTACATAAACAGGACATTCTTCCTCTATCAAGAATGGAAAGTTTTCTTGCATAAGTTGGTTCTTTAGTGTATTGCTATTAAGAGATTAGTGTTCTCCTCCTTTTTCTACCAAAAACCAAGAACTTTTTCCATAAGGCTTGAAACCACAGCCTCATAACCTACCTAACATGGTGATGAAATTGAAAGCTCATTTTTCAGAAAATGAGTATTTCAAGATAAAAAGCAAGGAGCACAAGGAATGTGGTTAAAAATACATGGTTGGTGGGTTATTTGTTTACTAGACAGCAAAGTTTTCAACAATGCAATAGTTTTTCATTAAAACTGTACACTCTCCTTAAATTTAGAAAGCAGTGTCAAAAACAAATCTCAAATATTTAGATGTGGGAAAACAGCAGTGGCACTTCTTGGCAATCCTAATTTTATAAGTGATGCTGAGATCTGTCTAAACATTTTCTTCTGTGACTTGAGAACTCACAAAATGGAGACTCTCACCCACAATACACAACCATGAATTGCTCCTGTGACAGAGAATAATTTTGCCCATGGGGTTTTGGAGTATCCCAGGGTTTTACAACCTGAGCAGGGAGCCTTCTCCAGACAGAGGAACATCAGCAGGAAACAAATAGAACAAGGACATAACTTTTGTTTTGACACGATGCTAAAAACTGCTGGTCTTGCAAATGTATTCAGAAATAAGGAATTCCAACACTGACTGGTATTTCTGATTAAATATTTCCAGGAGGGGACATGCCTTCAACATTGCTACTACTGGCAACATTTCAGAGGGAAGTAGCACCAGTAGGATTCACCTGAGAAGCTGGAGCACTCATGAATGTATGGACCAAGTGCTACAGCCAATGAGCACATCAAATTAATTTATTATGTGGTTTGAACAGCAAAGAGACAGCCTCTTCCTCAGAGAAGCTGGAAGTGAGAGTAGAGAGACTGTATAAACTCGATCTTGCAGATGAAAAAAACAAGGAATACAAGGAAAAAAAAAAAGAAACACACCCAAACATTTTCACCCATACGAGGACATGAAGCCTGGAGCAGAGACAAGAACTGAGCAGGGATCTCACCCATCACCATCTCACAACTAACCACCACTACCACCTCGCTTTCCAGTTGCATGAAAATAGTAGCTTTTGTTTTCCTCTTTTAATTTTTACCTGCCATTACTTACATAAGTTAGATTTTCACATTATGAAATGATAAAAGATGCTATTTTCACATTTAAACAATTTTCTATTTTTCATTTATTTTTAAGCAGTCAAAAGGAGACATTTCAGGCAGTCAGGGCTTCAAACATCTTTTACATCATGACAAAAACAGTTTCTCTGAAAATCATGCTATTGGTACTCAAGAAGAGGCTAAATAAGGTAGGTAAAGAAAAAAAGGAAACCTAATCATCACTCTCTCCTTTCTCCTAGCCCTGCTTTTCTCCTCCTGCCATATTTTAACTTGTATGGAATGAGCTCAGACAAAGCAGGGAAAGCAGACCTTCACACAGTTAACAAGTTGAGAAATGACGTTTTATACTTAAGCACTCTAGAATTAATAGAGTACAAATTAAATGAAAGGCAGACATTGTCTTAAACTAAGTTAAGCAGATTCTTAGGAAGATATGTTCTTGTTTTCCTTGCAGCTGAAAATGAAAAGGCATTTACAGATTTTGGATAAATTATTCGTCATTCACAATGGCCAATGGAATTCACTGTACATGCTTAGAGATGCTACAAAGTGGACTCAACAAACAGATTTTCAGATTATTTCAGAGCTAACCCTGATCAAAATTTTTTCAGCATTAGTTTTTCTGTGGAGATAAACCAATTTATTTTAAAACTTTGCAGGGATTTACCTTCAAAATTTAAGTAACTCTATTTAAGACAAGCAACCTTAGAAGACAGATTTGCATCATCTTTTCACACAGTGAGACCACTGTGTTTTCACATGGTGACAGTCACAGGACTGTCAGGATCCTCAGAGCACTTCAGGACATCCTGTTAGGACAGTGTCTCCCACACCTTACCTGGGTAACAGACAACCAAGCAGAGGTGCAAACAAACTTTTATTCTGACTTTAAGGGTGAACAGAAACATTTAGTCCTCACAAAGTGCTGTCTTTTCAAACCTGATCACAAAAATTAGGCAGACAAACATCACACTGCACACTTAGAACCGCATTCATGAGGGAAAGAGCAACAGTAACATTAGACTTAAAGAAACAACTTCTTTTGCAACACTGTGGGAATTATCTATTTTCTGACACCAACCCTTTACATGAAAACCTGACATGATTTACTACCGTTAATAATTTTTTTCATATTTAATAACTACTTATATACCTCAACCTAAGAGTAGCTCATTGCTTGGATAAAACTGTGCTGGCCATCAACTGTATCACTCACAATTTATCACAGAGCTGAATTAAAAAGAAGAGCTTTGTCAAAACAAGATTAATCTTCTTGTCTTTGTGACTCACAGATTGATATAGATTGAAATACTGAAAAGTTATAATCAATCAGTGAGGAAAAAATAGATTCAGGTTGCATAATGTTAGTAACAGTAATGCAGTACTTCCACAGGAACTCACAGGCACTATGATTACTCCTGTTAGTAATATTTATACTTGATATAACAACACAAACTGGACTATAAAATTATAATTTCTTCCATAAATTCCACATAGAAATACTCCAGAAAGAAAGCAACAATACACCTGAATCATAATTCTGGTTACAAGAAGGAAGGAAGGAAATGAAAACTGAGAACTGGGGTACCTCTCATTTCCAGAATAAAGAGCTCAGACCTGTTTGAAGAACAAATACTAGCAGGTTTTCCTCTGTCTTGCAGAAGTCCAGAAAAGAACACTAGGGAAGGCAATTAGTTTAGGGAGCAATTATCTTCCCTGGATGTCTTTACAGGACGGAACTGTGAGACAAGACTTGGAAAAAATCAGACTTTGATAAAGGTCAGTGACACATAACCTATTTTGGCAATTACTTGTCAAATGTAAGAATGGTTTAAAATACATTGAGGCAACTCAGGAAATGTGGTGACAGGACTGTTTTAAGCAACGTTCTCACTGTTCTTCAAAGATAACTCGGAGTTTAACACTGGCAATGCTGACATAAAATTGGGTGTGGGGAAGAAGGAAAGGAGCAATGTGCCATCCCCTGGAGTTTAAGGGGTTACTGACACAGATGTGCTCTGTGACCTGATGCCATTTGGGTAGTTGTGCAGTCAACCACTCCAGGCTCTGTTATTCATCGTTCTCTAGTCTTAGATATGATACAGGAAGAGGACTGGTTCCTCCTGTGCTCCAGGGCAGCTGGGAAGCTTTCAGAAGGAATTCTGCAACACACTGAACTGCTCACTGTCAAGTATCCTTTTTTTTTTTTTCCTTCAATGAATTACGATTTTCTTCCCTGGAGATTCTCCCCTCTAGATCCCCATGTAAAGATAGGGGCTTTTGGGGGTCAGATTTGAAATGTTTGACCCACCTGCTGTTCTAAATCTACACAGGCTGAGTCCCCCCAGCAGTTCTGCCATTGTAGGATTTTATCTGTGCCAGTGGTGGAGGCTGATTGAACATCAGGAGGGAGAGGGAACATTCCATAAAACTGCAGGCGGAAAAGGTTTGCCAATTATTTTTCTTCTCATGACTTTTAGGATGCACAGATTCCTTTTGGCAGTTCCCCTTGTTTTGTGCCCATAAAATAAGTTTAATGGCTGAATTTTCTTTAAGATAATCAGAGGCTGTATAATTTATGCATCTGAATAGCATTGTAGCCAGATGTAATTTTGCTCGAAGTTTCAGCATTACAGTTAGTAATGACTCTGCTGGCTGTGTTTTGTAGAATTTGCAATTTATTTTACAGTTGACTGAGCACTGACCCCATATAATATCGTCATAATCAAAATGTGGTAAAAATTAAAAATTAAAAATGAAAAAGAAATCTGTGCCTCCTGGGAAACACTCAGACTACAAGTGGACAGGGTATAGAAGTAATCTCCGAAAATGACAGGTAACTAATGTGGTCTTTAAAGTTTATAGCAGAGACAAACTAGTCAATCAAAGATTTAGCTGAATTAAGGTTTGAAACACTCTCTCAGTAACAGCTATGGCTTGAGGCATTTGTTTTGTCAGTCTTTGCTGCCATTCAAATCCCTTTCCCTGATTTGCAAGAGTTGATTATTCCGTGATCAGACAAGGGAAATATCAGAGGGTTTCCTGTGGTTCCAAAGAGCAGAGGAGACCATAGGGAGAGAAGAGTGAAATTTCAATTACTGTCCCTTTCTGCCATGGCTTCACCAAGAGGAACAGAGCAGTGCCAAAGGGGAAGCTGTGTCCTTCTGAACACACTGTCCACAGCAAGGTGGGCCCTTGTTTTTCCAGAGCAACTCCTCCCCACTCTGCCAGGCTGCTCCAGCCTTCCCCAGGTTCTTACTCAGCCTATAAAACCCTTCCTTGTTGCCCCATTCACTGTTCATGTCCTGATCACCTCTTCCAGTCTGTCTTACCCCAGACCTACAAGTCTATTTGGGTCATTACTTGATTTTGGCCCCGTTTATTATAAGGTTTGCAGTTAATCCACCTTTTAGCCCACCCACTGGGTGACATTTAATAAATTGTATTCTTCATTAACATTTCCCTCTCAAGCATTATAGATGATTAATGGTGATAGAGAAATACAGTGTCATCAGCATAAAACAATGATTTATGGTGATAAAGAAAACAGTGTCATCAGCACAAAAAAAATATGAAGTTATTTGAAGAAGTGAAGTTAACATGGGAAGGAGCAGATCCAGAACTGGCTGCAAGTTCAGTTTAGCTCTGCTGAGTTTATCTATGACCCTGGTTTGTTCTGTTGAAATAAGTGTAGCTGGGACTTAGAGATTCTTGTGCCCCCAAAAGGTGTGATAAAGCCTATTTGGAGATGCTGCACTGCAACAACAGCATTACAAAACACACAGGGAGGACAGTTTTCTCTCAAAGTCCTCTGTGCTGTTCCTGAATCCTGACTGCATTCTTAAGCCAATTTAGATCAGAGGCCAATATTACATACAATTTGCAGCAGGCTACACTAAAATTTATGTGCCGTGTGGGACACAAAGAGCCATGAAAGATTTCCTTTCAAAGCCCTCAAAAGGCTGAAAAGATGTCTCAGCGGGTTGCCATTTACACTGGTAATCCAATTGGAGTAAGAGTGTTTCTAGCAAAGTTAAAAAATGGCAACACAATTGAAGACAGTGGCCTAAGATACCAACTCAGCTGCTCAAAAATGGGAAAATATGGGAAATAAGTTTTGCCTCATGGTGCACAGACACAGTACACTTGATTCAGAGTGCTACGTGAATTCAAGATTACAAAGCCTTAAAACCCACACAGCATCCCAAAGTTTCCCACATTGGTAATTTCTTTTCCAAACAAACAAAAAAAATTATAATGATGGCAGAAAAGAAAAAGACAATCATGTTAAAAAAATCATAATTATTTGATAGTCCATTCGAAACAGGCATCTGACACTCAGGATTCTCTGAAAGAGTGATGGGCTACACAGCATGATGGTTTACATCTAGGCCACAAATAAAACCTAACACCATGAGTTTAATTAAAAAAAAATGCAAAGCAACATAAGTCTTTGTACTCTAAGCAAATTTCACTCATTCAAAATAAAATAAATAAAAATCCAACACCTTTCATGAAGATTCATTGTTTAGAGGCAGATCTTAGCATGAAAGACATTACAGAAGATTTCAGCAATTCAAGTCACTTGTCTGGGTCTGCAGAGGAATAATTTCTAGGGAGTTTAAACAGTTTTCACTCAAGAACTCACTTTAAGCCATCAAAATAAGGGACAAAAGCTACAATGACATAATGTCATGTATCCATCATTTGACAATGGATAAAGCTGGGTAAAGATTATCTGAAGGTTTAGCACCTCAGTAACTGGGAACTGCCCTTTACCAGAGAGCAGCATGTTGGGGGAATTTCTATCCTTGAACACTCACAGTGGTAGCACAGGGCATTCAAGGTTATTTCAGACTCTGGCACTTTTTCTGTAGCTCAATAAATAGCCAAATGAAACATTTTTTTTCTGGTCACCATGTAGCACAAAATATTTGCCAAGCACCTCCAACTAAGTGCTGGACTTGCACGTTCAGGAATGTCAGGTTGAGTCCAGATATGAAAGTTAAAATCACAGCCAGATTTTAGCAGACTTGTTGCAAATTTGCTCAAGGCTTACCCCATTCATCTTTGAAGCTGTGCACCCTCTTTCCTTCCCCCCCCGGAAAATGAATTCTCCTCTCTCCCCTGTATCTACTTGGGCACAGGTGCCCAAACCAGAAGTACCCAGCTCTGTAGGAGGGGAGGGCAGATGGACCTTTCTCCTCAGCTCTCACAGAGCAGAAGCAAGGTCACACCTCCCCTGTGCAGTCTGAGAGCTACTCCTAAAGATCCAGAGTACAATCCTTGTCTCAGCCTGGGCACCCTTGGAACATCCCAGGCCAGAGCCACCTACTTTCAGAGTTCTACTTTTGCCTCTGTTAAAGTGGCCTGCTTCAAAAATTTCTGTCTCAGAATCATAATCATGCTTACAGAGCTTGCTACCTTTCCTGCCCCTTTTACTGGGGAAAATTCACCCAACAACAGTTTCCTGAGCAGATTTTGAGCACCTGTAACTTGCTGTTAGTGGCAGCATACAGAAATCACTGGAATTGCAACAGCATAAATCAGCCAAGGATCTGAACCATACACTTCATGAAATGCAGCTGCACATCCCGTAAGTCTGTGTATTTTCAGACTTGGAATATCATAATTCAGGTATCCCATGGCCTGATGTTCATGCTACAGAACTACAGCCAATGGTAGATGATGGAGTCCTCCAATAAAGAGCTCCTTCTCAACTCAATTCTACAGTTTCTTTGTACCAGAAATTGGTACTTTGAGCTTCACTTCTGGGAAAAATAAAGATGTATCTTTTATTTCTCAACCTCAATAAACTAAACTAATGTCTGTACCATCCCTTAGACAATATCATATCACTCTCCTACTTTGGGGGAGGGGGGTGTTGGGGGAGGTGAATGGAAAGATAATCTACTCCTATTTTCATTCTATAGTCACATTCACTGCAGTTACAAAATCAGGTATGCCGGTAATCAGAGTAGTTACCTACTTGATAACATTGTTCCTAATTATTTGCTGTTCCTTCCCATTAATTTTCAAACTTGACTATCTTGATTTCAACACTACTAAAAGAGTCATTTAGAGAAATAATAGAAAAGAATGGTTCCAGTGCCAATTCTTCCACCAAAATGCTCTCCAACATTAGATGCTTCCATTTATAGTTGCAATATTTTTGACCTTAATGATGTTTCTGAGCCTCTTCAACCATCACCAGCAGACTGACTACTATAAGATTTTTTTCCTCCTGTGTAGTCTGAGTGTCCAGATAGAACAGCCACTTCCAGGGGAAATGAATCTGGAACAAGTTCTCCACTCACTCTTGCAAAGCAAAAACCTCATGATTGTGTCTTCAGCATTAACACTGCAAATTTAAAGCAACCGACTGAAGGTGTGGCATCTGTTGCATCTCCACAAAAGCACAGAGATGAGAGGCCAAAGAAACGGGGATCCTGCTTTCCCCTCTGCTCACAGCCACAGGTAAAACCTCACCTAAAAGTAGGAGGAGTACATGGAAAGCTATGACCACCACACACATCAATTCCCTACATTGCAGGTGCACCTCTCCATAACATCAGCAAATATTTTTTAACCAAAAATGTGTCCTAGAGGTTTTCTGTGTGTGGTTTTGCATTTCCCACAGACAGTGTGATTTCCTTCTGCTGACACAAATTTCAACACTCTCTGTTCAAGCCAGGGCCTTTGCACCAGGATGAGGAAATGCTCCCTGAACAGACTAGGGGAGTTTAAGACAGTCATCAGTAACACAAGGGGAAGGGTGGTAAGCACTGCCAACTATTTTCTATATATTTGTATTTAAATACTTGAAACGACTTGCTTTGACCAAGTTCATATCACTTAAAAGTAGAATATTAATGAGAACAAGGGGTTCTAAATGAATTACGAAAAACACGTGCACACCAAAAGTCATTAATTTACTCCAAAAGTACATGACTGGACAGCATATACAGACTCAAGGAAAAGTAACACTTCAGGTTGCTTCTGCATACAACAAAATGAACCGAGTTTACAGACCATGAACTGGTTTGTAGAAATCACTTTGTGAATTGCTTTGAACAACAAATTAAGCTCCATTCTCTGCCCCTCAATTGTGTGGACTGTCTGGAGTGACCTGATGTTTCTAACTATTTTTTTTCTAAGTTGAGTTAAAATACATTGCTCCAAAACTCACAGCTTTTACAGGTGAAGTGGAAAAAGCTAAATGCTAAAAATACTTATTTGTTATTCAGCTGGGAAAGGCAGAATTGTTTTACTCTGCCTATCACACTTGCTGGTTGTTTTCTTTTTCACTTCTGAAAGCAGTTTCTGTAATAGCAATTCAGTTCTTGTTCCTCAGACTATGTAGAGATTTGTTTAGATTTGGATAAGTGCCCAAAACATACTCCCAACTATTCCAGTTCTATTGAGCCCCTGAAAAGGCACTACATGTATCTGTTCAGAATTTAGGTCTTTTTATTTCAGTCTCAGATGAAAGCACACAAAGCTAAACAAGGAGAAAGGGAGGAAAGTGATCTGAACTACACAGAGATAAAGAATGGCTCATTTAGAGCTTGGCTGCAGTTCTGGATGAGTGACCATCTTCTACCTTATTCCAACAGTATTTTTTAACCCTGGGTAACCAAAAAGTTTTGATTTTTGCAAAGTAAAAGTGGATTATGATGAAGTGCAGAAACCATGCTTAGAGGAAGAAGAGATGTATGCCAAACTTTTGTTTTTGCACTGAAAGTCAACAGCAAGATATTAGCAGCACAGTCAGTGGTCAAGTATCAGTAACATAAGAGATGGGAGCATTCTCATCAAATAAGGAAGTTTTCACCTTAAACTTAGTGTAAAAAAGTTGAGCAATAAGAACATAATTCACACTTTTAAAAATTAGAAATATCTCAATGGCTAGGTATAGGCATGCAGTAGATGGATGGCTATGCCCAGTGCCAACCTGTGTGTGAATGCAATGCAAATGTCATGTGAGTCACCAGCAAGCTGGCAGGTAGAGCAGTATATCATGATCACAAGCCATCACTCCAACATCAATCATTCTTCAAACACGAAGAAAAAAAAAATACCTTGTTTCTCATTAATAAACATGAGTTTGTTTTCAGATGAAATCCCCCCTTATTGCCTAGAAACAGCTTTACAAGAAGCCCAGATTGCTGTTTGGGTTATAGGCGTGTCTTGGTTTGCAAACCAGAGGAGTCTGCGTTGCAATTACTTACATCTGAAACAGCTGAACAGCACAAGAGAATGGGCTTCCAGGAATATTCACTTTTTGTTAATGTTCATTCATGCTTAATAAAAGTTCAGTTCATTCTTGTTTCAATCTCTCTTTTTACAAAATATCAGAATGGTCATTTTTCTGGATTTTAAATTATCTACTGCTGTGCAAGAGGCCAATAAAATCCCTGCTCTCCATTTACATACTCTACAATAGCACTGCAGAGGAGGAGAGGCCTGTCTCCCCAGGATACCTGTTCAAGCACTTGTGATGGTAATGGAATAAAATACTCTGCAATAGCACAGGTTGGGTTTGAAAAATGCTCTTTTAATAACTTCTTCCACTTGAAGCAATTAAAGCAAGCCAAGCATAGGTTCCACTGTATCACTTTCCAGAAGTAGGAAATCAAACCAAATTTGAATAGTCCTGTAGGACACCACAAAACAGCAAATGGAACCATTTATGTTATGTGTCTCATGTACTGTCCAAAAATCACAGCTGGGAGTCAGTAATTTTAAAGCTCTTGAAAGATATCTCTGAGCAAGTCAGTCCCCCACCTGCCCCTGTGCAGTTATGCCATGTGCAACCACCACACACGGGATCCTACTGAATTATGCTAAGACAGTTTGCTTATATTTGCCTCACATCATGTTTATGCCAGGACAGGGAATGTGTTTGGGCATGGATCTGGAAGAGTTCACCCCCCTTAAGCATTGGTTTTCTTGCTTGGGACAGCCCAAGCCCTTGACAGCAAGGGCATGGGCTAGAGGAGACACTTGGCCCTCTTCTTGCTTGTAGAAGGCACAACCTTGCTGTTGTAAAAGGTGATATTTTAAAAAAGGCCTATGAGATTACAGATATTCACCTTTTTCCCCTCAGTTCCTTGATCTTCTCTCTGTTGGGAGCATCAAGGATAGGACCACAAGGCCACGTTCATCTCTGCAGCCCAAAGTAACTCAAGCACCCTCGGGTGTTTTGGTTGGGCTCAGGTAACTACTGCACATGCAGAGCTGCCAGAACAGCAGCCCAGAAAGCAGCAAAACCCCCCAGCACAGCAATCTGCTGGGGATGTTTCACCTTCAAATTCAAGGTGTCTATAAGCTCTGCAGTCAGTTTTGTCCTGTGCCTTTCTCTGCTCAGTCCCACTCTCATGGCATGATCTTTCACAGGAGCTCACAGAGGGTTTGGATTAGCAGTGTTATTTGCTTTATAGGCAACATTCCATATCTTCAACTAACACAGATAATCAAGAGTTGTCTCAGTTTCATTTGTAGAGAATTCAGTATAAAAAAAGAGTCAATCAACTGTACAAATAGAAGAAACAACCCTGCCTAACTCAAACAGTTGCATTCCTAATAGCTGGCAAATTCAAATGTAACACAATCCTCTGGCTGGTGTTCCAGGAGCTAAATTTTAAAAGAAGATGCAACAGGAAATTTATTAACTGCTAATTGTGAATCCTTCCAAGTTGTCAAAGACCAACCAGAGAGACTGCAGGGAAGAAATGTAACCTTTGTTTCAAGTGTTGTGGGCATATTAGAAGTCACTGAGAGGGATGCTTAAAGTCCAAATCACAGGAAATCCCGACAGGATTAAGTGTTTGGTTGATTTGGAAAACTAGACCACTAAAAACTCAGGTGGTTTGAGGGATTTAAATATAAAAGAAGAGAGGAAAAAATGAAATGCAACAGGAAACAAGAGAAACGACATACTGGAAAGGAACAGGAAAAACAGAAGAAATAGTTCAGAATAACACAAAAAGAGAAACAGGAATGGAAGGATTTCCATAAAGAATAGAAAAATCTCTATGTTTATTTTCATTTGAAGCCAATGGAAGAAAGAAGTCCTAAAGGCATTGGAATAGTTTAATTTTCATAGCTGGTCTGGTTGACATTTTCTTTTGAACACCAGATTGAATAACACAACTCAGCTAACAGTATCTTTGCTATAAATGCTATGGGGCTAAAGACCAGATAAGCAGCAGCATTTAAAGCTTTCTCCCTATGCAAATAAGTGCTAGTAAATACTATCAGCATGCACGTATTTTGACCAAGATGAAAGCAGAAAATTTGTTGCCTTCTCAAGTCTGTTTTTCAACTTCCTAATCCTGATGTCAACGCCTGACATTCTTCAGCCTGAGATTTACATGAGATGATGATTCCAAAGTTGTCTTAAAAGAGAGAAATAGAAAACTGTAAATATATTTAACTACCTACTTATTACTTCTAGTGTTTGAATTTCTCAGAGTCAGGATCCCTTAACATGACACACGAACAGATTGACATCACTGTTGGGATAATCACCTGAAGCTCCCATTCTCAAAGGCAAAAAATTAACAGCAATAGCAGTTCCTATATTAAAATTAAACTGCAGTTGCCAAATAAAACTGGAAACTTTAACTTTAGAAAAGACTCAAAGTTCAAGGATCATCAAATCCTCACAAGGAAGCATCAAAACCTGAAAATTTAGACATGTAGTTCAACTTTTTTATGTTTACATAATTTTTAAATTACTTAAAGCTGCGTTATTTTAACTTGTGTAGTTTTTAGTAATATACAAGTGAACAGAGTGAGCAATATTTTCTGATTTTAAAAAAGAAAAATAAGTGAAATATTAAGAAATAAGGGAAAAAATAAACTAGGGGTAAAAAAAAAAAAAAAAAAAAGAGAGAAGAGGGAGGCCTGGGAGAGGAAGCAATTTTGGGAATATCAAGCAAGATGTCACAGCACCACTGAAGTCACACCTTTGGGTGCTGTACATTTACACACCTGAGCTGTACATTTGCAGACTGGGCCCAGAACTAAACATGCCTGATACAGGCCTGGACAGTAGTGAAGCCCTGAAGAAGTTGGTGGATATTCCATTGGGAAAACAGGTCCATAAAGAGCCAGTTCCAGGGGAAAGGATCTAAATTTTATTACCATTTTTGAGTCCAGACAAGTTTTATACTCTAATATGACTGCTGTAATGTCTGATGTATCCGGTTTAAAGGACAGAATTGTAATAAAGTTAGAAGCACACAAAATTGCAGAAAAGACAATTTAAACTGAATCTCTCAACATTAACATCCAGGTTTTGAGCATTCAAAAGTGAGCTATGAAACACCAGAAAATTGAGGCCTTTGGTAAATGTCAACCAGGGGAAATGTGACTTAGATTATTAGAGAGTCAAAGAATATAATCCACAGTAGATCACTTCAGCCCTGGCTAATTACTAAAGGCACCAGTTCATTACACTGCTCTAAGTGTATGTAATTCAGTTTGCTCTGCAGTTCATCTATTATGTCTTTTTTATGTGTTACTGTACTGGCTGTTGCCATGTACAATCTGCTTTAAAGGTGCTTCTCAACCCCTGCAGTTTCCGCTGAGCAAGTCCAGAAACTGTAACTGAGGTTTGCTCAGTTTTAAGCTGGCTTTTAATCAGCAAAAACAAGAAGGAAAACCAAAAGAAAAAGAGGGAGAGGGAGGGAGAAGACAGACAAATTCATATTTAAAAATCAGGACCATGGTTGAGACATTTTCTGTAATAAGAGCTAAGTAACTGGAGTTGGTTAATAGGAAACCATTGTCAGATGCAAATTTGAAATTCAAAAGAACAAAGCTATTTAACCTATGATCAGACCATTTAAGAGATACATTTCATTATAAAGAGCTACTGAAATTTATTCCCATGAGATTCAATTGGTGTTAAAATTCTACATGGATTCAAGACTTAAATATATTCATATATTCAGAGGAAAAAAAAAAATCTCATCCAGGGTTAACAACTACAAGTATCCAAAAATCTGTAAGTCACAGATGATTGGGGGAGTATCCTAAGAGGTCTTTTTTTACTCTTGTATTTTTCTTGTTGTCTGCCCTGGACATCTTTTATTGACCAGTGTTGGTTATCTGAACCTTTGGTAATGGCTCAATATTATCACTCAGGCTCCTCTCCCCCTGAACCACTTGGCAAATGTTCTGAACACAACACTGAATTTTTGCATAATTTGTACCTTATCACAAGGTAAGGATAAGGTAGCAACAGCTACATGCATCTCACAGGCCTTTACAGCATCTAAAAGTACTTCAAACCCTTCATAAGCAGCAGCAAAACATTTATTAACGGGAACAAATATTTTAAGTTGTGTGGTGTGAAGTGTCAGTTCATGAAAATCCGTACTCTGTATCAAAGAATATTTACAATCCATATCTGACTTTGCAGTAGTTAATAATAATGAAAAACAATTTTTTAAGTGACCATAACAAATTTCTTTTACACAGTGCATGCCATTCTTGTCACTTTTATGGCTTGGAAATACAGCAACATAACGGATATTAAAACTGACATACTCCCATATTTTAAACAGTTGTCATCTGCTCATATTTTTTGTTTAATAGGGTTCTCAAAAGTCATTCACAGCTAATTGATATTAGTTTTAATTGAGTTTTGTGTAGGTATTAGAAGGAAAACCAGCTTGCAGTAATTTCCTGTACAATGAATCAAAAAATGCAGTGTCTTTGAAGACAGTGTATAAATTAAAAATGACTGAAAGGCACAAGAAACTGTCAAGCTGCTCAACATTCAGACATACGATCTGTGAGTGAAATAGGTCCCATTTTCTTCTTGGGACAGTCCAGCTGTCTCTAGCACAGATGAACAAGACAGTCAAGTGGCTTAAACCCTTCTTTGCAAGAAAAAGCAAAGCCCATGCTGTGCTGGAATCACCAGCCACGCTGCAAGAGAGCAGCCTCTGATGATACCTTTAGAAACTTGTCTAAAATGTAAGTAACCTGCAGCTGTCTGTCCATACTACTTTCTTAACCTTCAGCAGTAAAGTGCTGAAAATAATACTTCCTAAATTCATCAATAGAACTGCGACCTAAATATTTCTGTAGGGTCCTTCTGAAAACTTCAGTGCAGGAAAACACAGAGAGAAGGAAAGGCATTCAGCCCAAGAGGAACAAGCAACACACTCATTTGAGGCACAGCAGAACCTTGCTCTGGCTACACCTTGATGTGTGCTTTGCACAGAACAAAGTTATGTCCATAAGGCAGCTTGTTACCCAACAACACTCTCATCACATCCACTGCAAAAATGTCCACAATTCCAAATGCATTTTTTTAAACACTGGGAACTCAGGACAGCAGTCAGGGCTCCTAATCTAGATAAACCCTGGACATAACCTTCCTTCCGAAGTCAGCTCTGTTTGCTTGTTTTCATTTGAAAAGAACTGCTGAGGTGCATTTCCAATGGGATGACATGTATCTACTTGCAGGATCTGGTCTAAGAGGTCTGTTGATGAGAGTAGAGGGTATTTTCAGAAATGTGATGGCAAACTCCTGGGATTGAGCAAGCTTTTAAGTGGTACAACAAGGACTGTAACAGATTCCCAAAGGTGTTTGCAAACCATGGGTGTTTAGGCAGCTGATGAGCTTTTGTTGGGTTTTTCCTGCTTTTTAACCTGTATCAGTTAACAGAGGGCAAGCTGAAGTATCCCTACTCACTCTTCAGTTGCTCCTTTACTCAACACAACATAGACACATCACTACCTTCATACAGCAGCAAATACATCAAGTCTTCTAGTGCCTCAGAGCCTCTTAATCCAAAGAGATAAAAAACCTGAAAAACCAACTGCATGATACAGAGCAGTACAGCAGAGTATTGGGTGTTATCACTTTCTCACTCACTAGAGCTGACTTTCATGCCTGTGATGGCTTTTCCTCCTTTTAAGCACCAAACCTTCACACCAAAGAGGATAAGGAATCAGGGAACATTTGAAAAAAAAAAAAAAAAAAAAAAAAAAAGGCATTTTATAGCCTTATTTTAGAGCTGCCTGCACTACTAGGAAGCCAAATGGTAGCATTCCTACCTGTGCTGGAAACCAAATCCTGTCCCCTCTCGACAGTGACCTCCATTCCCTGCCTCAGCAAAACCAGCCCTGGCAGCTGCATCCACTTGGGTGCCATCAGCACCACCTCCAACAGGCCTTTTTCAGCTTTAAAGTCCTCAATGTTCACAGATTCCTTCATGAGGATGATGACCCTGGAAATCCTCTCTGCAGCTGAAGTCTGGAATAAAGCTACATGGTTCAGGAGTCTCCCTCACAACACTCCGGAACAAAAAGAACAAATTATCTTCATTAACACTCTGCTACTATGTTACACAAGAATAACAAAGACCTCATCACACATTGATGCCTGTTTTCTCATTCACCTTCCCAAGGTTTCCCATGTATGAAGTGAGTCTGCTAGTAACTCCTGGAGTTATTGATTGCTGTATATTAAATAAAGGAGGATCATTTGTCCTCCAGGTTATCCCTTCAACACAGTAGGCAAAACTCTGTTTTCTAAGACAAAACTGTTGAGATGATGAAATAAAGACTTTTTCTTAAGGCAAGATAGAGAAAACACACTGACAGCTGAGGGCTGTGTTGCAAAAATAAAGTGTTCAAACCCCAGTGTTTTCATCAGACAGCTCTTTTGCCTGTGATCTCAGTCCAGATAGCACACATTAGAGAAAGTAATTAGTTTATTGGAGTAATTTCTGCTAAAACATTAAAAGGCTTATTCATCACCATGTGACACTAAAAAATTCCATTTTCGCAGCATTCAGAGAAAAGAAACTACCTTGTAAATTCATTGAAACACAAAGAGAAAAGAACTGTTTAAGAGAGCTCCTGCAGATTGACAAGGGTGGTAAAAAGCTTAAAAAAAAAAGAGACTAAAAATAATTTGCAAAGACTGTTTCACACTGTAACATCATCAACAACACTTGGTGACCAAGGATGCATTAAAGTGATGACGGTGAAACATATCGTAGCATGAGGTTTGAAGTGCTTTAGATCTTTAAGCAAAATGTTATACTGCCCACAGTTCATCAGGCTACCAACAGATCTAACCATAACTTATATTTAAAGTATACATTCCTTTTATCTGAACCCCTACAGTGAACAGAAACGACTTATCTTTCTTTTCAACACTTTTTTCTGTGTCAAAATTGTTATATTGTCTTTTTTCTACCACACCACATTTCCAGGCTGCTCCCATGGGTCATTCCTGAAAACAAACTTTTGTGCCCCTATTATTATTACAGTTATTATTATTGTAATGTCAAAACCTGATTTTAAGATTAACTTTCTGAATTGAAAAATGTTAGGGAGAATATATCTCTATCTTTCAATCCACACAAGAACAGTGGCTCCAGCTTTATGTCTTTGCTGATTTTGATGTCCTATTTCATCTTAATTTTTACTTTTGAAACACATTTAATATTTCCTTTCAAAATTGAAAACCCTAATACTTGCTCTCCACAGCATTTGACTCCTTCAGAACTACCATAATCCTGCAAAATAGTTTTGATGAGAAGACAATGGTATTTGGGAGCAAATAAGTTACTTTTTACCAGTAATAAGTAGTTGCTCATGGATTTCTGCCTCATATAGGCTGGCATGTGCTAAGTTACTTAGCAAGCAGAGGGCACATGTGCTGGTGCATGTCCTTCCATCAGCCAAAAAGTGGATGTCCTCTAAACTCTTGAGGAGTATTCCCTTTCCCTTTTGGAAACTCTCCAAATTTTAGAAATCCTTGCTTACCTAAGATGGACATTTTCCCCCACTTTTTCCTCATGTCTTTCAGCTGCAAGGCAGCTGCAGCTCTGCTTCTACATTGCAGTGGAATAAGGAAAGCTCAGTTGGAAAGCATCAAGCTTCTGAAAATTACTGCAATTATAGGTCAGAATTAGAAACCTACTGAATACAGGTTTCCCTGGAGCCTGTCACACCTGGATTTGGCACAGTTTTTGACTGATGTCACCTCCCAGCCACAATGTTTACTGCTTCAAGATAAAAGGTGAAGCAAATCTGGTGTCCTTCCACATACAGTTTTAGCAGATCTAGGGAAAAAGCCTTTTGACACGTGGTCCTTTACAAAGAAAGGTGTAATCTGTTAGAGGTGTTACAACAGAGTCCTGCTTGCAAAGGATATTTTTGTTTCTTTTCTGATTTATGTGCTTGAATGAACGATCTCTCACTGCAGAGAATTTTTATCAGGACTGTAAAACTGGGAAAGCCAGTGGCATTTCCTTGACAGCATATGAGCCCTAATGCAGCTACGAGGCTTGTGACAAAAAACAAATGTTTCCCAGTGACCTCTCCTCCCTGCCCATACCTAAAGATGTTGCCTCTGCAGCCAGTGACAGGTAAGCAACTGCTCAAAAGAAAGCAACTGGCAGAGCAGGTGAATGGCAGGAATGCAGATAGGAATGCTGTGTACTGAAATAAATACATTGGAAGGGAAAGAATGGAGGAGAAGGGAGAGCAAGGCAGGTCAACATTCAGTGCTCAGCAGTGCAGGGCAGTTTAGAGCTCTCAGAATATGAATTAAAATAAGGCTACTGCACAGCCTCACACATCTGGTTACTCTCACATATGAGCATTGTGGGCTGATGGAACCATCAGAATGAAATTCAAGAAAAAAAGAAATATAAAGCAGCTCTGAAATATTATTTCCCAAAACATAAAAAGCGCCTTTTTTTTAAAGAAGAATTTTTTCCCCCTTCAGGTGTCAGAAAGACAGATAACAGGTAAAGGATGAATTGAGAGCAGCCCCGAGGAGACAGACTGGGGCTGACAAGAAGCTCATCGTGCCAAAGCCAATGGTGTCCTGGGTTGTACCCTCACAGCATGGGCAGCAGGACAAGGGAGGGGATTCTGCCCCTCTACTCAGCTCTGCTGAGACCCCACCTGCAGTGCTGCCTTCAGCTCTGGGGTCCCCAACATAAGAAGGACATGGAGCTGTTGGAACAAGTCCAGAGGAGGCCACAGAGATGACCAAATGTCCAGAGCATCCCTGCTGTGGAGAGGGACTGAGACAGTTGGAGGGTTGTGCAGATTGAAGAAGAGAAGGGAGACCTTAGAGCCCCTTCCAGTACCTGAAGAGGCTCCAAGAGAGCTGGAGAGGGACTCTGGACAAAGGCATGTTGATAGGACAAGGAGGAACAGCTTCAAACTGAGAGGGTGGGGTTAGATTAGATATTAGAAAGAAATTCTTCCCTGTGAGGGTGGGGAGGCCCTGGCACAGGTTGCCCACAGAAGCTGTGGATGCCCCATCCCTGGAAGTGCCCAGGGCTGGGCTGGACGGGGCTTGGAACAGCCTGGGATGGTGAAAGGTATCCCTGTCCATGGCAGGGGGTGGAATGAGATGAGCTTTAAGGTCCCTTCCAAACAATTCCATGATAACAGAGAGAGAAAAAACAGAGGCAGGAAAAGACAGAATTTTGAAATCAAATTCACATCAAAGCATGAGATGTGCAACAACTCATACTCTGACTCTCTCCCCATTAACTTTTACATAGCAAACTTGAAACTAGTCAGGCTGGTGAGCTGGGAAAAGCTTTTAAATACAAAATGAAGAAAGCTTGTTCAACACAGGATTTGCCTGATATCACCCAATCTCTAGACAGCACTATTTTTAGCTGCAAAATATTTTGTATACCTCCTTCCTCTTCAAGAAAATTTTCTAATTACAGATAGATGTCATGAGACAATATTTGAATTTGGTTTAATTTATAAATTACCTTGAAGTAGGTTTGTCTCTGGTGAATTTAAAACATTATCAAAAATCTCATGTTTTATCCACAGCTGTCAAGTGAGCAATTTCCCTACCTTGAAATACATAGAATGCAAAGTGCTACCCTGAAGAGATGGGAAAAAATTAATCAAAATCTTCATCCACAAGAAAAAAAAAGAAATCTGGTGATACTCCCTTCCATCCCATGAAATTGTGATAAATTACTGATCCAACTGTATCCAGCACCAAGCGTATGGGGTGGGTAACATTGATTCAACCATTCTGGAATCTGGATAACGCTGTGTGTGGCATTGTACCATGTACAGAGAAAAACAGCTTCTCCCTGAAGGAGCTTAGTCTCCTCTCAGACAATACCAGCCAAGGGTGAGCAAAGAGGAACTTTATTATCTCGGCTTTGCAGAGGCACCCCGAGCACAGAGCATGCGAGCTCACTGCACTCTTGGTGCCTCTGCCAAAGGAGGAACCTGGGTGTCTCAATCTGAGTTTAACACTTTACCCACAGATCAAGCCTCTCTTATCCTGTGGACTCTTGCCTGCAAATCCTGTCTGAGCCCACGTGTAGGATCTTTATTTTAACAACTCCTCCTCTCCGCAGCCTTCCAACAATTTCTACATTTTGCTTTTATTGTTGGAATTTTTAAGTGAAATGTCCGAAAGCTTTTCAGGCTTTCAGACAAGGCAACAGGTCGCTTCACCCTTTGTTATTCATTTCCAATATGAGGGTAAGCTGGTAAGATCCAGGAGCTGCTCTGCACCAGGATTCTCCAGGATGCTCTGACCACAACCTGTGTAGCAACTGCCTGGGGAACACACAGCTGAGTCCACACTCTCTGCTGGTCCTTTTGTTAAATCCACTGACAATAATTTATGCCAGTAGCAACAAACCATTGAAAAATCTCAAAAGCAATAGTCCAAAAATTACTGTAGAACTGGTTTAAGTCTCCAGCTTTAGCTCTGTGTGCAGTGGGGTTATATCGACATAAGGGTTGAGATGAATGATTTAGAGGCTGATCATGAATGAGACAAGCTTTTTCAGCACCATAGAAGACATGAGTTTGGGGTTTTATGAAACCTTGAGAAGTAAATAAATATTTCCTATGAGGGTATCATGAAATATTTACTCCTAATGTCAATTAACTTTCAAAAAAAAAAAAGTAAAATTACTTATAAAGAGGAAAAATGAAAAATATTGCTGCAAATTATCATAACCTTGTGATCATCTGAAAATTTTACAGTCTCAAAAATCTTTTAAAATCCACTAGATCTTCAGGAGCACTTTTATCATACATCTTTTATGACAGTAGGATTGAAGGCACAGTGCTGACAATGTCTAGCACATTAAATCAATGGCAGAACGGACTAAATATTGAAATCCCCTGATTCCTATTGCAAATATTACTCCACATTACCAACAGTACCAACTACCTTATATATGTACTTTTACTACCAAGTCTTAGTCATAAAATAACTCTATTTCATCTCTATAAACACAGAATGAATAACCTTCTCTGTTATTTTAACTTTTGTGTTAAAATTTCCTATTTCCTGAAGGCAGAAGGCAGATCCTTGTCTTTGGCATAAGAATTCCTTGTGCCTGTCCTGAATTTTTAACTTAACAGTGCTCACCAACACACTATTTCACACACTCTGAAGGACTGGACGACACCCATTTCATAGGGTATCACATCATTCCTATTTTCCATGAAACACTCGTTAGCATTTTCCATTCCCTGCCCCAGCATATCTGAGGTCAGGCACCTACAGCACAAAGTCTTTCAACTTTCCAAAACAAGGAAATCAGTTTTCCTCAGTTTCTAAGCCAAAAAGGGGAACAAAGCTGCACTAACAGTAGCCTAAGATCAGCTGGATCTTCCTGCCAACTTGTATTTTGTGGGAGATTTTGCAATGGGGGGGCAATTCTTCATCCCATACCCTGTTCAGTTTAGGTGGCTAATTGCAACATGCATGAAAAAAAAATAATGAAAAGGCCTTTTACTGGCATAAAGACCCTATTCTGGACACTCACACAATCCATCTGAAGTTCACTGAGGTTTGGGTGGTTTTTTCATAAAACACTCAAGGAGGAGGATATTGGATTTGATGGAGTGGAACCGTTCAAAACCCACAATACCTGGTGTTTCTTTTGTAATATTCTCACACACAGTCTTTAAAGTGCTAGAAAGCACTTGATGGGCTTCAAGAACTAGAAAACCTCTTTGCTACAAATTCTCCATATTAGAGAAGGCTTGTCTGGGAAACAGATCACATTATGGCTGATGCATGAAGAAATGAACTATTACCTTTCAAAAGTTTATCATTTAACTGTCTTAAAACATAACCACAGCACACCAGCTCATTGCAAATGATGCAAAACCTACAGATCAAATAGAAATAAATATTCTATTCCATCAATGCCCATTCACATTTCAGATGAGGGAAACTCTCGTGTATTCCAAGTTCAGTCTGACTGGCCTCAAAAATGCATTATTGAGATGAGAATAGGGGAGTCTCACGTGAGGGAGCAGCAGCATTTCCTCAAATACAAGCTTTCTCAGCACACAGGAAGATGTGTGCTATTATCTACAGTCAGGTGAGAAAACATAATAGGGGAGAAGATGGAGGAACTCCAGTATAATAAACTCAGTCATCTCAAAAACTATTGGATAGAACTTGGG
Source organism: Corapipo altera (assembly GCF_003945725.1). Taxonomy (NCBI): domain Eukaryota; kingdom Metazoa; phylum Chordata; class Aves; order Passeriformes; family Pipridae; genus Corapipo; species Corapipo altera. Next base: position 4,282,299 of record NW_020884914.1, read on the forward strand.
ACAATGAAGAAGAGCAATTCTTTGTTCTTGGCAACGTTAGACAGACAAAACAGCTCTTCATAAATCTTGGCACCCATTGCAGCTGGTGATGCTTTTTGCTCCTGATGACTCACCATTTGGGAGTGTGGGGAGCAGTGCTGGCAGGCTGCTGGCTCCTCTTTGTGGTCTGCCCTCGTATCTCTGCAACTCAACTGCAAGGGCTTCTGGATCAGAGATGCTTCTTCAGCCTGTGCTGGCCTCCACCTTGACATTTAGAATTGCCCCAGGCAGCTGTTTGCTCCATGTTCTGATGCCCAGCTAAACTGAAAACGTGAACTCCTCAACTACAGTTTCATATGAAGCTGCCCCACGACCACCCAGACCCTGCACAAGCAGTTTGATCACTGCAGAGAAATGGGAGGGGGCAATGATGCACTCCCCAGACAATCACCAAACAGATTGAAAAAGTGGCTTATTTCTCCCTTGATTATCAGTCCTTTAGACAAGTTTACAAAACACTCCCACAGCCATTGCAGCAATGAATGCTGCTGCTATGTTCAGTACAGCTATGCAAGGCTGGGTGCTTATCTTTCTCTCCAGTCTAAAGGCAAAAGCAATACATCGATAAAGAAAACAAATGATTATAATGTCTCCCATAGTCATCAGTGGTAGAGGAAGATTTAAAAAATGAAGTGGTCCGCTTTCTCCTTGGTATTCTCTCATTTTTCCACTGCCTAATTTTTTTTTTTAAATTAGTATTTTGATTAAATAAAAATTCCTAGTGCATAGTCTTAACACTGCTGATTTTAGATGTGAGTGCTGATACTTCAATATGTTAGGCCCATAAATGCAAATTGAAGCAATCACACAAACATGAGAGCGGTGTGAAAACAGAGCTGAAAGGTTTTTAATCCAAACAAACCCAGTCATTTGATTAAAGTTCTTGAGTAATTTGCCCTTTGTGATGTTTTGGGGAAATCTAGTGATATGCAGGATATAAATTCCCTTTTCTTTTGGGTGCCATCTATTTCTGTACTTGCAATACAGTGGAAATATTTCCAAGCTCCCTGTGGCCTTGCCGGCTGTACTCGAGATAACTTCATTTTGGGAGCAATAGAGCCAGATTAGCAGAGTGCTATGCCCAGCCTATTTTTGCTTGCTTCACAGCAGCCTGCCACTAAGTGAGCTGGAGAGAAGTTTCGCTGGTGTTCTGGCACAGTTTCCTCAGCAGTCAAAGCAGCTGCACTTCAGCTCCAAACTCCGAGTGGGAAGCAAAACACCCCCTGTGTGTGTGAGTCGGCGTGTGCAGAACACAAAAGCTGCTCTTCTGTGTGTCTGCATATCCCACGGACCACAGACAATTCCAGCTGGAACAGCATTCCTGCTGATACCCATCCACTGGCTTTTGCTAGAGCCATATGTCTGAAGTAACTGCTCCTGTAATTTCTGTCCTGAGAATTTTGGATCTAACTCACCTCCCACAAGTTCCTATTGATTAGTACATCCTGCCTGTCCAAAACACTCAGCCAAATGAAGGAAACACAATAAATTCTTCCAAATCATCATTCAGTGCAAGGTGTCAGTAGTTTTAACTGTGTTTTGTAGACAGACATGTTCACATATTACCACAGAAAAATGTCAAACAATGCAATATGGTCCTAAATCACTTTGAGGCTGGATATTAGGGTTTTTTGGGTGGGTTTTTTCCCTCCTTAAAACAAGTGCACCAAAAAGCACCACGGGCTTATAATAGAGCAGGTTTTTCAAGACTACAAACTACTGACTTAGTCAGTAATGACTTAAAATAGAGAGAGCTCAGATTTACCAGGGGAAACAGACTAAAACAAATTGTGAACAAAGCCATCAAGAGCCCACAATATCCCTGTAGGGCCAGTCTTTCCCTTAAATCTTGCTTTCAGTGTGGTAACTTGTCTTCTGCTGTGTTCAAAAGCCTCCCTGCCTGCTGCAGGAGTTCTGCAAGCTCTGCCTCTCCATCTCTGTCCCCTCCTTCCCCTGCAGAACCCCCCCTGCTGCCACCTAAAACTGCTGCAGCACCCCGGGGAAACACCAACTCCACCTCCTTCCACACCCACTCACAGCCACAGGCTCAGGACCAGCATCTGTAATTCTGAACAAGATCAAGTTTGGATGAAAGAAATCTGGGGGGATTGTAGGTTTTTTTGGCATAGCTGTCAAGTTGCAATGAAAACCAGGAATCTTTTCTGACTGTATGTAGGACGTAAAGCTTATCTTCTGTCAAAAGGAAATTAGTGGGGACCACTTGCTAAAATCAAATTTTTTTCTGTATCAACAAGCCTAGAGGACATACACCAATGACTCACAAGAGTAGCTACACAGGTTTCTGAATTGGTAATATTAATTTTTTGCTTCTCTGGTTTGGCTGGGGCTTTTTTGTTTGTTTGTTTGTTTGGGATGGGTTTTTTGCTTTGTTTTGTTTTTTGGGTTTTTTTTTTGCTAAAAAGCAAACCAAGGAAATTCTGAAAGATTCTGTGATTGTCAAGAAATTTTCAATTTCTTTGCTGTTAAATATTACCTGGAGAACTATGCATCATTTCCTTCTCTGGTTAGTGGTAGAGAAAGCATCCAGATGTTCAGTCTGGGACACTATCAATAACAAAAAGTCACTAAGCATTGCTTTCATAGGATGCAGATGCTGTCACAAATCTATTATTTCATTCTTCTGCTTATTTAAGCAATTTTGGGTCAGTTATAGAGGCAGCTACATTGACACCATATACCTTGCCTTTTAACTCTACTTTTGATTAAGAACTAGCTCTGTGTGATATAAACAAGACAAAAGAGGTGCCTGACTGGATTCAATAATACTATTAATAAGATATTATAATAATATATAATAAGGTATTAATAGGAAGAAACTGGTCCCTTTCCAGTTTTAGGTCAAAACAAGAGCTCTGTCCACTGTATTGTGGGGTTTTGTCAACAGTAAGACCATTTTATGGATTTTTTGCTGGTACGATTTTTTTGTTGCTCCAAATCTTTGTGGAGCAGTAAATAGCAGAGGCAGGTTGCTATTACAGAGAGATCTGAATCACTTGCAGCCTAAAAAATGCATTTTAATACTGCCAAATGCAGCATCATACAGCTGGGAACAGAGTAAGTCTACTAAATCTACAAACAAATCTGCAAAGTAAATCTACAGGCTGAAAAAGCGTGTCTTGGAAAGCAGCAACACAAGAAGATTTAAAGGTCACTGTTTAGAAAGTTTTGCAATTGTTGTGACAAATAGTTTATTTGCTGAAAAATACGCTTAACTGTAGGTGAGGGAGGGAAAAATTTGCCAAGTAATTCAGGTGGAATTTGAAATATCAAAGGTGAAAATCAGATTTTTTTGTCTGCTTAATACTACTTTTTTGTAATTTAATTATAAACTGTGTGTGTGTCATTTCCCTGGTGATGTGCATACATTTAACAATCTGTGAGTGCCACTTTTAATACATGTTAAAGGCAGCAGTGAACATTCCATGTGCTTGGAGCTGAGGTCTGAAGCACACTACACTTTCTACCATAACAAGACTCACCAAGGCAATCTGCTTTCTGGGGTGCTTTGGAAATGAGATTCAGGAGTTCTCATAGAACTTCTCCTGTTCCTTTGTAAGGAATTTCACAGTGTACGTGGTTTGGGGGTTTTTCAGTGGCCTTAAATGATCAATTTGCTCACATTTGAGTTCCCTTATATGACCCCAAAGAATTAAGTGAGTGCAAGATTCACTGTCACACTCCCTGCCCCTTAAAAAGAGGCACTGTTTCCTACCCACTTCCCAGCTCCAGCAACAGTCAGGAATTATTAGTGTTTGATGATCTTTTGTTTCAAGACCTCCATCTCTTGTACTTTGAAATTGAAATTCCTTTGCCTGCAAGGCCCCCAGAATCTGACAGCTGACTTCTTGAACTTTCCTAAACTGCAACAGCAAAGAAAGTAAATCTATCAGTTCTGCCTCTTACAGTAATAGCATTTGCTAGGGGAGGGACAAAGGAATAAAAAAAAAAAAGAGCAAGCAGCACTGGCAATGTCTACTCAAACTACTGTCCTCACTTCTTTTTTTTTTATTCCTCCATTAGTTGAATTAATCTTATCTATTTACAGACTCTATTGAACAGATCTGTTGAAGCACTGGTATATCTTTCTTGGGTTCAGCAATTCCAGGTGTCAGAAAGATTAGAGAAGAAAAGCACTTCAGCAGCTGAATTCCCATAGTCTTACCAATTGTGGGATTTTTTTTTCCAGAGAAAGAAATATCTGGCTTTGTTCTGCTTTCTCTTCTTTGCACCGTTTCTACTCAGCCCAAGCTGAGTAGAAAACAAAAATAAAAAAATAAAAAGGAATAAGCTCTAAAGGAAAAGTAAATATTCTTAGAATTATAGGCTCTCGATGCGATGAAGACTTGTACTACCAGGGATCATTTCATTCCAGGCTGAAAATTCATCTACCCCTTGCCATTAGAGGCACAGAGAAAGAACAGGTATTTATGGACACAAACAATTCTTTAAAACTGTCAAGTCTCTCATCTCATGATATGCATTAGTCCTTGCTGAACCACAAACCTAGAAGAACCTTATTCCCTGAAGATTAAAGGCAGCAGTATTTACAGAGGTTCTAATGGCAAACAGGGGTATATTTCAGCAGTACCTTCTTTTTTCCCCTAAATCCAATTCCGACATTGCATTCTCATATTAATACCCCCTTAGAAAAGACTATCTCCATGCATACCAGGAATGATCAAACTTCTCTCCACCCAGCAAAATGACAGAGTAATAAGGAAATCACAATTATTCAGCTAAAGAAAATATCAGCCCAAGAGAATTCCCAAACCATGAGATTCTCTGGTGATTTTCTATCCATACAGGGCTCAGCAGTATTTTAACTCTTAAAGCACTGATAAAAGAAAGATAAAACTTTTATTAACTTTTAGTTCAGTGATTGATACCTTTTGCAATATTTATCTTAAACTAAATAGAGAGTCATACATATGCAAGGTTAGTGTTAAGAGTTGTTAAAGAAGGATTCAGGCATTCAGAGGACTTAGTATTTGATGGAAGAAGAGGAAGATTTTACTGTACACAGAAGCAGCTATTGATTTTTCAGGACTACTAAATTTAAGACACAAATCTTGGAAATCAGAGAAAAAGTTGGGAAATCCAGCAGCCAAAAGCATCAAGGTACAATAAAAGACAAGATCTTATACAAAACCAGAGATTTCTGTTATTAGCCTAATTTCAACCATCCTGTACCATTCAGAGCATCTCTGAAAAGAGTTACTTTTAGTAACAAGAAAGCAAAGAAGCAACTCTTTATCCAAGTCTAAAGCTTCCTAGACAGCCTTCTTACAGCACAGAGAATATTAATGTCTGACACACTGACAGAGAGCTGCACTTCTGCATTTTGGGAAAAGGGTGATTGCTTTTAACATGAGGCCACTGAAGTGTCAAGTACATACAGTTTGTAAAATACCAGCAGTTTTCTCTTTCAGAAATGAACATCACTGCTTTGAGTCCATCCAAGCAGAGAAAAAAGTATGCTCAGCACTGTCCTTAAGCCCTCACTCCTCTAGAGCAGCCAGAGGGCTGGACAGAACATTTTAAGCTCAGAGCTGAGGAACATTGATTAGAAGCAAGAGCAATTACTTGGCTCCTTCCAGTTTCTGGCCCCACCCTGAGCCTTCCCACAAAAGGATTTGCTTTCATACAAATGTTCAGAATATATCTTCTTTGCAAGGCTCTAATTCACCTCTGATTCACCCTCCTACAACCAAGGGCTGGGTAGTTTTCAGTCTGATTCCACAGCTGGAGGAAGATGCAGTGCCACACACCAGACCTACTCCTGGATCTGGCACTCATTGTTCTCCAGTTTAGTAAACTCAAAGAGAAGATGATGCTGTGCATCAGAGAGCAACAAATAAGAATACAGGCACTTCTTCTGGACTGGACTTGAGGCCCATCTATTTCAATAGGATGGCTCTTACAGCCTTCAGCACTAAATACTTCAGGAGAAGCAGCAAAATCTGTATTAGGCAGATAGCAGATAATCCTCCCTCAGAGTGGATCTCTTCTAAATTCTCAGTAGAACCAGAGAAAAATCCCTGAACAGTGGAGTTTGAAATCCTCAGGGTTAAATAAAATGGTTTTCAAGAAGCTAATAGGTTGAAAATAAGTAAAAAACATTTACCAAATAAAAAATGATTTTATTAAAAAATCAGATTGTCATGGGGAAGGGGAGGGAGGAGAGAAAGGGAAAATACATTTCCTTTCTACTGATTCATGAGATCTACTGCTGCCTCCTTCATTGTACTGAGGGGAAGGTAGAAAAAGATTACTGAAATTTCTTTCCTTCAGTGCTAGTGTTTGTGTGTGTGCTTTGCTATATTAAGTCTAAACACATCAAAGATGTTTGAATCATTAAAATCGTACTCCAAGCCACTAAGAACTGTTGCATGTCAAGCACAGAAACACAACCAGCCAACTCATTCATAAGCAGAAAGATTTTTTTTCTCTCACACAGACACAATCAAAATCCAGCAAGACAGTTAATTGTAACCTAATCTTGTCAATTCTACGTGCAAAACCAATTTTAGGTATGATTGGGAAATGTGCAGAAGGAATAACAACAGGGTATTTCTGGCACCCTCTGGGACTTAGAAACCAGATTGAGTGGTATTAAATAAAGTACAAGGGCTACATTTGCTCAATCAAATGATATTGGACTAATAAGGACATCTGGAAACAGTTGGTATCAAACAACACTCAGTTTGTGTTTCCTTCATGACCATAACACGTGGCTGATGCTGCTCTTTGCAGGAGTGATGCCAAGCACTGGACACTTCAGGGGAAGCTGGGGAAGTTCAGGCAGTTGTGGATAAAACTGGCAAATGTACCTGAGCATTAATAACAATATTGATTCAATTATTTAATGAGAAGGGATAGTTTTGCCTTTATCAGCATATTAAGAGTCATATTTAACTATTACATTTGGCTCATGTTAGACCTGATAAACATACACTAGAAGCAAGGAAAAAACCACTGCAGGAGCTTCCAAAAAGAAAGGAAGGACATGCAATAAGGCACTGTACTCCTTGTGGATAGGGGTTGATTTAAATTTAGGGCCAAGCTTTGCTTGGTACCAACAGGAAGATTTGGGGGATTCAGGGCCTTGATATTTAGTCAGGCACTAAACCTTATGAAAACTAGCATTTTTTTTTAGCATCTCATTGGAATTTTAAGATCAATAAATAGGAATGCTATGGATGAACTTAAGGTATCTTAAATATATTTAAAAAAATCCTGCCTCAGAGTGCCTTGAAGTCAGCATGATGACTGATCACTTCTCCTTCAGCAAACAGTGCCTATGACCATTTCAAATACAAGCAGCCAGGTCTCAATTAATAAAAGTGCCAGGATTACCCAACAACTAGAAGGGAGCCAAGTGCTCACAGAGAAGAGGGAAATGAAACTCCCCATGACACCTCTCCTTTCACAGCAGAGCTGGGCCAGACACTGTTAAAATTATTCCTAAGAGGCTGAGCTGGGAGACATTTTCCTGTTTAATATTTTGCCTGTGTTATGAAACTTGTCTCTTTCCAAGCAATTTAACAAAAACTAGTTATTTAGGGGAAGTAGAAGAAAGAAAACTCAACTCAACATTTGATGTGTAAGGTTTTTGGTTTCCCTAAAAAAGGAAAATTTGTACAGTTCTATGCAAAAAAAATCTACAGCTTATGATTTGTATTCATTTCTCTGAGTGCTTTATACACAGACAGGATGGTCCTTCTTTGGAAGACTCTACAAGAGGAAGCTTATGGAACATCAAGCAGATAAGCAGCAGAAAACTGGGTTTCTCAGGGTCATACCAAGCAGAAGTGGTGTCCAAAGTCTAGAATAAAAGATAAAATTTCCCCAAGGAATGCTTTTTTCTCTGCAGCATGCTTCCACTCCCAACTCATCGACAGACATCAACAGCCTCTCCTCCTGGTCTATCAGTTTAAAAGCTTTTAAAGACCTCAACATATTACACAATGGTTATTTGTTCTATCTAGAGGATGGATAATTTGAGTGGTCTGGAATATGCTTCCTGAAATTTAATTCTTGAGTTCTCTACAGTAACATCCACCACAAGATCACTGCAATAGTATTTGGGTACCCAATAATCAAAGCAATAAACTGGTTAGACTTCTGTGGCCAATTTGGCCATACTACTGACGTCTGTAAAGATCTGTCACCTAAGTTATTTCCCACCCCAAAACCAGTTATGTTGGTTACTGGTTTAACTGCAGTGGCATCAGGGTTTTGAAGCACTGCCAACCCACCAAGGAACTACAATTCACACACAGTGGTTGTAGCAAATATGGCTGTTCTAAGTGCAGAGGTGGTGGAAGACTATGTTTGTTATGGTCTTACAACTCAAGATTAAAGTGAAGTTTTCTTTGCTGAGTCAGGGGACCATTCATCATTTCTATGAGCAAACACATGTACTCCCACACAGTGTGTATAAATCAGCCAGTCAAAAATTGTGTCAGTAAAAGCAGGAGCCATTCTTACACTTGCAGTGTTTGCTGCATTCAGAACACTCAACAAACTGTATTCTTGACAAAAATGACAGATGGCAGCTGTGCTTTAGGTGTGTCTTTTAGCTCATTTTCTACCAAAGAAGAATCAGCACAGAAATACCTGGGTAGCTGTATGGACCTTGGTATTTTTCCCAATCCACCACGGATTCAGTGAAGTTTCTATAAGATTTTGACTACCTGTTCTTCTCTTCTCTTATTTAACTACGTGTATAATTTGGGGCACAGCACATCTTAAGGCACAATCCAGAGCATGAGGTGGGATACTGCTTTTTTGGATAGCAGGATTTAAGGAGTGACAGCTTTCTGCCCAGTGAAAATAATAATTTAATTCCTGAACTGTCCACAGCAAAGCCAATTCAACTTCACAACTTGTATTATAACATATCTGCCATGTTTTCTCTTTTTATCTTTACCCTTCCCTTTCTATTTTTGCAGTTCTGTTCTCACTTCTGTATTTTTCCCCTCCCAGAAAACTGCCAGAGATGGAAAGATATAGAAGATCACACAGTTATCCCTGGCAGTGGAAACAGAAACTATCCATGTTAGAGGGGTTAATCCCCTCCCCAAATTATCACAAACTCCACTTAACAGCTGTAAAATCCCTATACTATTTTGACTCATAAACCTACTTGTTGCCACACAGTTCAAGAGATGCCCCTGTTATAGATGGGTAAAACTGGTGACTGAACAAACAGATCTGTCACAAAGTAAGGTCAGATTTGCACTGTCAGTTTTCTTTTTTTTAGGTTTTTTTTTTTTCCTGTGTGTGTGTTTTTTTTTGTCTGAAAACAGGTTAAACTCCTAAGATGAGAGCTACTGCTAAATAAGCTTTACATGTTCAGTTTGGTTGATGGGCTTACCATGGCCAAAAAGCTTTAATATGGAACACATCTGTCTCAATTCCAACTGCTTTGGTGGAATCTCAAAAAATTCCAGTTATTTCAAGATTAATTACTGGACTATTAAACAAAGACTCAGAAGACATGGGGTTTAGTGCATAGATCTGTTAATTATAATCAAAAAAGCTGGATATATAACAGCTCTATTCCTCCCTCATCTACTATATAAAAGGCTACCAACAATTGTGTGGAGCCTGTTTCTGAGGACCTTTACAAAGGAAGTAGAATTACCATGAAAGTAATATTAGCAGAAGTCAACTGAGCTAATAATAAAGCTGGTGTTCATACAATTGGATCTAAGAAGAAATGGATAAACTTTAAAAGCAACTAAATCTAAGATGAGCAATTTAGCTTGCTTTGTTGTTCCTATATAGAATTTCATAATCTGAAATTCATCCCTTTTCCTCACAAGATAAAAAATAGGTGCCTATTAATAGCCTGAAATTTCACAAGTTTCATTGCCCTGGAGTCCCAGGCTGCTCCTTGACAACTTCTCCATTAAGAGAATCTTCATAAGATTCTCTCCTTTTCTGCACAGAAAGAATCAGATCTCCAGGTGTGAGAGCAGATTTGTTTTCTAAGAATGCTAAAGTTCCAGAGATCATTTAATCCTGTCAGCAGTAAAACCTGAGAGCATACAGAGAGCTATTCTGCATGTTATTTTTACATGATCTCTCCTAGCATCGAAACTAAGCTTGTGCAGAGGGGTAAAAAGTACAAATCCACAGGCAAAAGGAAAAGTCATGTTCTGCACCACACTGATAGTTCAAGTGCTACTTGAAGATGATTTGTTTACCTTGAGTTTTGACTTCACATTGTTGTCAGAGAAACTGCAGTGTACATCAAGTCTCTTTTCAAAGATTCAACAGCTGCTTAAGGTGATTAAAAAATAAAGGAAAAAAAAAAGATGAAAAAATGCAATGGTTGCTTCCCTGTTAGGAAAGCAGATAACGCTCTTTCACAAGATTACTTTAACCCATATGCCCAGCCTTGTCAGATTCATAAACCTCTCTTTGTTAGGTACAGGATAACATCTGCTTACACTGCCCAATTCCAAGCCAGCTCCATGAGGCTGGAGCTCCTCTCCTGCAGCCTTCAAAGGCTGATTAACTGCAAGAGCAGGTGCAGCTCCCACAGGCTTCTCTTGATGGCTTTCCCCTCTCCTGGAACTCGCCTTCCACACTCTCCCCAGATACTTGTATTAAAAGGCTCCAATATCACCACATCTGAGGCAACTGAGTTTTAGATCAAATATATTTCCTGTTCTCAGCTTTGCTCAACTATTTCACTTTTGCCTGCGTGTGCTGGTGTTGTGCTTGCAAGCACACTCTGCACTTTGATTGCACTGTGGGCTCTACAAAACCAACATAAGAGCAAGAAAAGGCAAGAGTTTCCCCTCTCTGAACCACTGCAGTTGCAGGGATCCTGCCAGGGGCCACTCACAGCGACCCTTGCAGGTTCAGAAGGAAGGGATTCTTATTAAGGCCTGCAACACTCAGCTTTCATTGCCAAGATGTGTCAATGAAGGAATTTAAGAGATTTAACAATTTTGGTATCGTGTGAATTATACCTGTATACACTCAATTCACTTTGCAAAGAGAGGCACCGTAACTGTACAGGCCAGAGTCACAGGCTGCATCAAACCTCAGTGTCAGAGAAGACAGTATTGTTTAAGTAAAATTTAATGAAAAATAGGAGCCTCAAGCTAAACAGAGGAACTTGTTATCACCTGAAATAAAAGGAATGTTAGAAGTTAAAACACAAGTGAGGTAGAGATCTGCTGGTTATTGTTTGTTTCAAATATAACAAAAAACAACGAAATGCAAGAAAAGCGTCGAACAGGTTGCATGAAAAGAGAAAGAAATCAACAAGAAATCATTTAACTTCTGTGTAAAAACAGGCCAATAAAAAAGATTTTTTTGGTGAAGAGTTGCATGATGAACTCTTGGGGGAGCAGTCTTTCATTTGGGTTTGCAGTAAAGTACTGCAATCTAGACAGTTTCAAAGTTTCAAAGTTTTCCCCAAAATTGAGCAACTTGTAAAAAATCTGATTTTTTGTCTAATTAAAAGGACTAATGATAAAGAAAATGAGGTGCCAGTGTAAAACACCAAAATGGGGCAGTTCAAGCATGAAAAGGCAAATATTGATACTACTGACAGAAAAAAAGGAACTGAGATCATATCAGCTGTTTCTCTGCTCAGTATCTACAGTTCCAGCCCCTTTGTCCCTATGCTGGTGTTTGTAGCCTTGGTTGTGCACACAAGGTCTGTTAACTTTAACTATTTATACTATAAACTTACATTAACTTAATAGGACATTCATCTCCACAGATGTAGAATTCTGGCAATAAAGACTGCAATTCACAGTCCTGGAGTCCTGATGACTTCAATAATGTATATATTAAGTTTAGGAGTGGTGTAATTCTTTGTAGGATTTGGACCAAATATTAAAATCTCTTCAGGAAAGAGACAATTCCTTTCTGTGTTTTTATACCAGAGCCCTGGTCTTTATTGTAGCTTTTATGAGCTACTATAATTCAAAATTCAACTTCCCTAGATTGCAGAAGTCTTTTTCTTATTTCACCTTTGCATTTCATTTCGCACGCCCTGTACAATCTACAGTGAATATGAAGGACTATGTTTGCCAAAATAAAGGAAAACAAAAAAACCACCTTTGTCTGCAGCAGCCGCCATTCCTGTCTGGATTGCCATTGATCCAGTGATATTTTTTCACATCCATCCCTCCAGATTTATTCTTGAAGAAGCTATAACCAGTCAGAAGAGTTATCACCTTGTCTCCTTGTGGAAATGCATTGCCACCCGAGCCACAACTCATACAGCAAATATCAAGGCCAGCAGTGGAATATCTACGAAACTAAAAGGTGAGAGCATTTCACCTAATGATGAAACAAAATCCACAACAAAATCCCATTACATGCTTCTTGCTGAGATAGGTTTTTTCCTAATAATTTTTCTCCAAAAGCAATCGGAGCTCATGTTGCTCACACCTGCGTAAGGGAACAAATCAGACAAAAACTCCTCTCTCCTGTTGGTGTTATTCATCCACAACTTGCATTATGACAACACGTTGCAGCAATCAGCAGTGTGCTTGTGTTGAACATTTGTTTCAAAAATGGAAACAGCTAAACCAAAATCAAAGGGAAGTGTTGTGTCTTTGATGTAGTTCCATACATTTGTTATGCTGCAAGAGCTGAGGCTGCTACACCCAGCTGATGTCAACGGATTGGTGAAATCCTCTTTTAGACTTTGTGGAAGGAACAATTAAATCCCTGTAGATGTGGCCACAAATGCTTGAGTGAGGCCACATTTTTCAAGCTGTTTAGTTGCCTGGTTTGTTCCTGTTGTGTTTCTGGGAGAGGGCCTAAAGAAAAGCACTGAGACCAGGATCCAGAGATGAGGCAAAGTGAGCTCTTCCAAGCTAGGGGGTTAATCACTGGGTCAAACTGGGGTACCTGAGCAAGACAACCTGATCATTCTTTCCTTCTGTGACCAAAAAAAGCAACACCACATGCTGTCTGTGGAAAGAAATGTCACTGCATGATTACTAGATACCCAATTTGGGATATAAGTTTTAGACAAAGAACTAAGTTTTTAAATATACTAAACTTGTAACTACGTCACAGCTGACCTAAGACCTAGAGAATATGACCAAAATATTTGCCAGTTCATTTCTATCACAGCACACAGGAACATTTTCCTGGGCAGAAGGAATTTGAAGCTTGGGAACCTATAAACCCTTAAAAGGCAGAAAAGCTCCTGTCACACAGCATTATGAGGTGTAGAAAAAAAACAACAAAAAACCCCAAGCAAACCAACAAAAAATCCCAGCGAGCTGTGTAGGCTTTTCCAGGGGGGAAAAATAATAATTCACACAAGTGGCATAATTGTGTATAATATGTAACCACAGGAAATAACTACTTTGGCATGTTCATCCATTCAGAAAGGAGAAAATGGAAGTCACTCAAGCTAATCCTTTTTAGACTTGCACAGAGTGCCTCCTGGTACAGCAGCTCTGGTTTTGTACTGCCAGCTGCGAGTGCTGCTAAACCACCTCCTTGAAAGCTGGTTTTAATTTGGACACATGGAGCCTGTGCACACTATTACAGATGAAAAATGCCCTCCCCACACAGCGCAGCACTCAGCATTCAGATGGCTGAAAATATTTTGCCTCCAATGTGAGAATCACTTGTGCTTCCTCGGAAAGGAACACCATAGGGGTATGTAACATAATGAATGGTTTAGTTCAAGTTGATTAGGTTCCCCTGTTCATCCTGAAAAATAACACCAGAATAACAGGGAAAAATCAAGCATATGAGCTACACAGCAAAATAGGAAGGAAAGTAAGTGTACAAGAGGAACATATATTTATTGTGGAGCTTTTAAACCATTGACAACCCACATAAATATTTTAAAGGTGATAATGTATGTGAATGTTATTTAATTTTTGATTTGGTTTGCTTGGACTTTGAGTAACAACAAGAGTACTCAAGAATTCCACAGCAGAATGACATGTAATAAAATCACAGTGTTTGACAGCATAGGTTTTCAGAAAGAGCAATTAATTCTGAACAGTATCTGCATTACTATACCTGGTTTTATTGGTGTCCATGGGAGTAGCAAGGAGTTAAGGTTCCCCCCAGCAAGCTTAGGTGCAAAGTAAACAAAACAAGTGGAAATGTGAAAGCTCATTGGTGTTTAACTTCCCCTGGCTCTACACCACACATGAAAAACCATCTTTCCCCACACATGAAAAAGGGTCAATTCCCATGCCTAGTCTTCTATCACCTAAGCTATTGTTAGACAGGGGGCAACAGACACCATTCACTTTGTTACTCAACCCTCTGTGCACACTGTACCATCTTATGCCAACTTGTACCTTAAATTGCCACTTAAAGATGTCTCAGACAAGCTGACCAGACAAACTTTGCTGAAACTATATCGTAACAGAACACCAAGTTCCTTCAAAATCAAAGTATGAACTGAATTTCCCTAAAGTACCTTATATAAAAGATGCCAACAATTTTAGAAAGTCAAAAGCAGCTTGTTTTGATCTGATTGAAGGAAGTACTTACACTAATCATTTTGGAAAGACCTTTTGTTGAGGGTAATGCACAGTGAATCTTAGAAGTCAAAATAAAAATGCTCAGATTCAATGAAATCTATCAAAGGATCCTTGGGAGAGGTGGGAGAAGGATTGCAGGGGTAGAAGTGTGTTTTGCTATTAATTTGTTTTTGTTGAGTGGGTTTATAGTTTGGGTTGGGTCTTTTTTGTTTTGTTTTGTTTTTTACAACTTCAGGGATTTTTTTGTTTCACTCCAACACAGAACAGAGCCAATTTTGAAGTGTAAAAATCTTTCATACAGAGAACTTCCTCTGACACAGAGCTCTCATCTGCAGCATCGCATCACAGAGCTTCATAGTTTGGGGTCTCACTAGAGTATCCAGTAAATGGATTAAATGGATCCATTAAGTGGAGGTGGTTTTGGTGCTTCATAATCCTATCTAGACAATCGATACACACTTGCTTCTGACACAACTACTTCATTACAGAGTCTGCAGCTGCTTTTGCACCAGTGTTACCTACAAATGCCTTACTCACTGAAGCATTTCTGCAACTCAGGCGTAGCTTGTTAGGAGTGTGTTGATCCTGGCCCCCAATCTGCAGGAAATCCTGCCAGTAGTTGTAGCTTTCTCCACGAGTTTCATACATTCCAAGCCAGAAATCACTGAGCAACACTGCCAGGAACTCAGTCGGGATAAGCTTGAAGGTCTAGATTGCCAAGGGTTTTATTTTTTTTATTGCAATTTTAAAAGGGAATATTATTATCTAGTATTTCTAAGCCAAGGTGTTTTGTTTTTTTTCTTTTTTTTTTTTTTTTTAAACAGAATTCTTGTGGAGGAAAATAGCAACTGCAAAAGAAGTTAAATAATAATTTGGGTTTATGTGGTACTATGATTTATAATAAAAATTTAAAAGTGCTCTTGAAATGGAAATGTTTGGCATACCATAAGAGACTCATGCTTTCTCAATAGTGATTAGCCTGGTCTGATAAAAACAATTCCTTTGCACATAAAAAGGATGAATTCAGGAAAACAGCTAGGGAAAATAATAACCTTTAAGTTATGCACCCACGGGAGAAGTAAGGAGGAAAACAAAAATACACCAGCTCTCAGATATTTGAGAAAGAGTGATATGATTGCACTGCAGATCATTTGCAACACTTCTAAGAGAAGGTCATTTGGGCAATAGCTGTGTCAATTTATTGAAAGAGTTAAGATGAACAAAGGACGATGTTTTGCTATTCTTATACTGCACAACTCTCCGTTCTAAACTCCACCTGGAAAATGTTCACTTGTTGGTGTTCATGGCTAATGCATCATCAAAATCCTGCAGCACCAACATGGAAGAGAAGATCAACCACGTTCCCTAAAAAAGATGTGTTTATTTGGTGGAAGCAGGAGTGCCTTGAGAGGTTCAGGGCATTTATCACTTTGAAGAGGATTTCACTTTTAATTTTCTAACCCTAGAGGTGCAGATTTTTAAAAGCTGTGACTGTTCTTGCTTAGCCAGTTGCTTTGCTCCATATTTCAGACAGACATTTTGACTTGGCTACAAATTCAAGGCCTCTAAACACGGTGGCACTCAAATATTGGTCCAGATGAGGAGGCAGATCATCAGAATCTTGATTCTTTTGATCTCTACTAACACACACTGTAAGATGAACCTGGACAGGCTGGAGAGATGGGTTGATTCCAATGGGATGGGGTTCAACAAGGTCAAGTGCCGGGTCCTGCACTTTGGCCACAAACAACCCCGGCAGCTCCAGGTTGGGGACAGAGTGGCTGGAGAGCAGCCAGGCAGGAAGGGACCTGGGAGTTTGGATTGATAGGAGGCTGAACATGAGCCAACAGTGTGCCCAGGTGGCCAAGAAGGCCGGTGGCATCCTGGCCTGGATCAGGAACAGTGTGGCAGCAGGAGCAGGGCAGTGATTCTGCCCCTGGACTCAGCACTGGTGAGGTCACACCTCGAGTGCTGTGTCCAGTTCTGGGCCCTCAGCTCAGGAAGGACATTGAGGGGCTGGAGCAGGTGCAGAGAAGGGCAACGAGACTGGGGAAGGGACTGGAGCACAAGTCCTATGAGGAGAGGCTGAGGGAGCTGGGGCTGTTCAGCCTGGAGAGGAGGAGGCTCAGGGGAGACCTTCTCACTCTCTGCAACTCCCTGACAGAAGGGTGTAGCCAGGTGGGGGTTGGTCTCTTCTCCCAGGAACCAGCAGTAGGACAAGAGCAGAACAAATCTTAAGCTCTGCCAGAGGAGGTTTAAGTTAGATATTAGGAAGAAATTTTTTACAGAGTGGATAATCAGACACTGGGAGGGGCTGCCCAGGGAGGTGGTGGATTCACCGTTCCTGGAGGTGTTTAAGGACAGACTGGATGTGGCATCAGTGCCATGGTCTGGGAACCACAGCAGGGTTGGGTCAAGGATTGCACTTGGTGATCTCAGAGGTCTTTTCCAACCCTGTTGGTTCTATGATTCTGTGACTCTTTTTCTTGTTTGTGGAAAGGACGAGACAGTCTCAGTGTGTCCGTGCACACCAAGAAATAACTTTTAGCAGTGAGTTACCCAATGTACTAAACACGGCACATTCATCACCCACCTACTGCTTCCTACCTAGAACAAGGAAAATTTCCACCTTCTCTTTCCACACCTAATTTTTTTCCCCCATGGCCTCATCAAAGAATAAAGCAGCACTTCAACTGTCATCTAGTGCCAGGAATGTCTCTCCAAACATGGATTCATTCCATTATGGACATAAACAAGCTTGGGCTCCTAGTGGTTATTCTAACACATTGCACTGAGCAAGTGGCTGCCTCAGCATCACCAGGTTAGTTACCGTGGATCACAAAAGTAATAAATATCTATTACCCTTCAATCTGAATTTAGACAATAGTATCTTGAATAAAGAGGATACTACCAGAGAATCATAATGTAACTCAGGCTGTCATGATCCCATCCCTTGCTCAAAGCAGGGATAACTTCAGTGCCAGATAAAATTTCTCAACTTCGTTCCAGAGAAGTTTTGAACTCCTCTGAGGTTGAAGATAATCTATAAGTGAACTGCACACCCTAATGAAGCACAAAACTGTGCATAAACAACCAGGGGATTTTAATTAGAATTTATAGGTTAGAAGGTCTTTTCTATGTAGCAGTTTTGACTAAAAGACCTGACACTATCTCATACTTTGTTTTAGTTGTCTATATTGAGCTTTCAGTGATTAACAAAAGGTGAAAAGGGAAATTGCATCCTGTTTTGAGGTTCCAAAGCTGTGCATAGCTCTAATAATCCTATTTAATCAGATTTTCTCTATTTAGCTTTTAAAATTGAAGATTCACCACTATTGCATATGACAGAGGTATCTATTTTCCTTTTGCAACTAATCAACAATTGGGTAAAACTCATGGGAGTAGGTTTCTGTTACCATTTTTCTTTAGAAAATTATTTTGTAGACAAAGAAACACAAAACTTCTGCCCTGGCATGACTTTCTTTTCTAGAAAATGGAAGAATATCCAACTGAAGCTGCATAGAAATGATCCTATTATATGTGAACCGTTTAGAGCACAGTGGCTTCCTAACAATTAGAGCTTTATGTGTTTTGTTCACAGCTTATATAAAAATTCTCAATAGACTATTTGCCCTCTCCTTCTCCCACAGAAAGTTTGAAAAGACATCAGTAAAGATTCTTTATGGCACCTAAATTATTCTCTTGAAATTACCTGCAATTCCTCACTAAAAGAGACATTTTCAAATGAATTATCTCTTTGCCAATTACAACCTCTCTCATCATGTTCTGGCTCTGCAAGAGCACCAACATGACAACTTCTGGTTAGGAAAAGAGGCAATGTGGGTTTTTTCTTATGGCAGTTTGATTTTGTTTCTAAATTCACAAGTCAGCCTTTGTAAACTGTATTCAGAAATCAGGTGAAAACACTTCATTTTACAGTCTTCTCTAATATACCTTTGAAGACCACAGAAGCATGGAAATAGGGAGATGGTGGTGATCTTTCTCCCATAAAGGAGCTAATTACATGATCATCTTGAACTCTCTGAAGTCAATTACTGTAATTACTGCAACTATTGTGTTGTCATATTTCATTTGGAACAAAATGGTAGCATGAGAGAAAACTGCCAAATATGATGCTGCAGACTTTTTGCATTTTATAGAAATGTGTTCAAAATGAAAGCTTCTGTCAACGCCATAAACTGTCCATAAGCTCAGGAAGCACCATCACTCGTTACAGTGCTCCCTGCTAATTAAACCCCTGTGATATGTAATAACATTAAACAGAGGGAGAAGGCTCAACTTCACTATTTCAGACACAGCCCCAGCAGCACAGAGAACACAGAAGAGGTGTCAACACTGTCCAGGAGGCAGCCTGAGGATCCATTTCATTTTCCTCCCAAACAGAACACCTATTTGGTATCATCTCCCACCTTCAATTCCACACACTTCTACTAGAAGCCCTGCACAAACAGGAGATATTCAGCCATCCCCGTGGGCAAACAGTGATCCCCAAAAGAGAAAATTGCACTGGATAAAAACTTTTCCACCCTCAAGAGGTTTTCAGGAGTTTGCTTGGCTTAAACCATAAGCTTGAATAACAAAAACATTATAATACAAGGTTAACCTCAGCTTCATCCTGATGGAACTATTTATCTGTCATACAAAGATAGGTGTATTCTCTGTGGACAGCTTTTTTTAAGGGCACATACGCAAGCTATTTTCTCACTACAGTGAGAATGTCTAAATAAATCTCTTACAGGCAAGTAATAGGAAATATTTCAGCTCCAGATGACTACACTCAACTATTTCCCAACCTTCAGGAAAGCCAGTGAATGTCTAAAAGTATTAGCACTTCTAAAAGAACAAAGAGAGAGACATTTACCAAACAGAGTGATAACAACCTCTGTATTAGCCCTCCATTCTAACTTCAAACACAAACTCCTCCAATACTCATTACCACACAATCTTTGCCACTCTGTATACTCCCATTCTGTGTTTTGCTTCCTTGAAACAGGCTACAGAAGGTGATACAGGTAGTTATTTCTCCAGGCTTTAAGATGCCGTAAATATTTAAGCCTCTCTCCTGTAACTGCCTACCTCAGGAAAGGCTGAGCAGATTCTCCAAGGAGTAATACTGGAACAGATATGGAACAGTGGGCTGTGCCTAGGGACCTGTGCATTGCATTTGGATTTTAGTGCCACTGTGGTCACCAGAAATATGCTGGGCCTGTGTACATGGGGCCTGGCAAAAATTCCTTTGAAAACTGTTGCACAGGGCATCCTTTGTGCCCCATCAAGCCTTTTAAACACTAGTCCTTATTCAAGTACAACATCACATCCCAGAATGACTGTGTCAGACTGGCACACTCTCCACTAAGGTAGAGACTTGGATTTGAAATCATTCACCTTCAGTATGTCAGGCCCTGCTAAAGGAGTCAATGCAAAGAGAGAGCAGGGCTAAAACCCTTCTTCTGTCACAGTTCACTTCTCAGCCCTTCTCCCCATGTGTGTCACACAGGAGTGATAAGGCAACAGATGTCAGCAGGGCTTTGGTAACAGATGACATTATCCAAGACTAATGAAGAACACTATTTTTCTAAGGAATTGCACAGAAACCTCAAAATTGATAATAATTTCTTGGTGCTGGCTTCAAGCAATTCAGGATTTCATGCTTAGGGTCTCAAAGACAACATAAAATATAAAAAAAAAAAAATCAGAACCACTGCAAATTAAAGAATATTGTCTGTAATCACAAATGAGGTAGGCAGCATTACCACTTTTTCTAAGGAAACTCAGGAACTTCATCTGCCTTTTTAAACTACTTCCCGAAGACATGGGCAATAGAAGGTCTGTAGAAGTTTTGGTGGTGTTTTTTTTTTTTCATATGATTATTTTGAGATAACTCTGTTAAAGAGAGCATTTCAACAGATGAAGGACAATGCAGCACTTTTATACTGACATGCATGATAAAATAAATAGTTTTCATTCCACAGAATTAAATTTATTCCATGTTCTCACAATGCCTACTTAATAGTTTTGGGACTGTGTGTGTGTTTCCCTTAGAAGAGAAAAGCAGAATGCACTCCTCCATTTTTTTCTCCTCCTGGATCTAATTAATCTCTAATTTAAATGCAAAGGCCAATCCAGGTTGCTCCTGAGACACTGTGGGACTCTACTAGGATCTTTTACATTAAGACTTTTTATGATAACGATTATATGATAAAGAGCATCTGGAGTCTAACACAATATTAACACTATTTCTTAAAGGTGTAACCCCATTTTTGCCAGTTTAACACTCAACCTTGCTGCATTTACACAACCTGGCTTAAGGGAAGAGGGTATTTTCCTCCAAGTAGCCTGTATCAGTCAGGACAGTATCAGCAAAGCCTGGTGTGGGGACACCACTAGTTTTAACATCTGCTAGAGAGGAAGTTCTGCATCTTTAGACTCACTTTAGACAACTCCCTACTGTTTCATTATCTTCTCCATAGAAATGATCTGCTATTTGGCTTATGTAATTTGAAAACTAACAGCATTAAAGTGTTGAAGACAGCCTCAAAGGGAATACTCTGGCACACAGGCTGCAACACAGTGTTACAGTGCAGCCCTTCAGAAAACCTCCCTGCCAAGGAGGGAGACGGTGTTGAGAACTGTGTCAGTCTGGAAAAGGACCATTCCTTGTGTGAATCTTCCAGCTGTCCTGATGCCTGATGAAAACTACACACATCCATGCCCTCAGAAATCAGGGAGTCAGGCAGAACATAGGAAAGGTAATCTGTGTTCATTAACCAGATTCCCCAAAGCCGAAGGCTTTGAAGATCACACACCATCATTGACTGACACACTTTGGGCTTTCACTCTGCTGTACCCCATTACAGCTCAATGGAGACAGGTTTTGCTAGATTAAGAACAATCTAAATTTTGTATTTATTTGATAAGTAGAAGAAACAAGTAGAATTATGATGATATGATCTCCCTCTGCACACAACTAGTTTACAGATAAAAAATAAAACATTAAAAGTAGGCAATGAGAGGCAAACCCAGGGATTTTCACCTCCAGTGTTTAAAGTCCCATTGATTTATTCACAGCTTGCTTCTTCCTATAATTCTCTCATATATTGCAGCTACTGCACAGGTATCTATCTATGTACCTACCCAATTAACAGAGATGAACACTTATAAGATTAGATTTTGAAAGATCCAACTTCAAAAAGAGCTTGAAAGACACAGTTTTTACCATAGATAGTTGAAAAGGGCTAACTCCATTCCTTACTCTTTTTTCAAGTATAGTACAAAATTTTTGTTTCTCTTTTTGATGAAATATTAAACATATGTACGAAGGAAAGTATGAGGAATATGAAAACGCTTTAAGAAATTTTTTTCTAATTATTAGATTATACAACTTGAATAATTTTGTTATACTACTACACGACTGAAACTGCACCATATCTGTAGAGAAAGTAGGAGGCTAAAAGAGCAACGAAGCCACTGTGCATTTTCACATGTGATGAGCTGTTTGTTCCAATATTTCATCTGTGGTCTTTTTGCTTTACCGATAAACCAGAAATCTTCACACCTATACGCTGTTGTGTGAACATAAACTTACCACAAACAGAAAAAATTCTACTAATTACTGAGTACAGTGTCCATATAGGAAAGCAAAGTGTTTTTCTGCATTACTGTAGCTCTGAGATGAGCTCCACAGCCCACAGGCTATACTGCAAGAAGAAAGACGCTTTCCAATCTGAGATATAGTTTCAATCTATAATTAATGTACGCATAAATGCCTCATTATTTCTGTAGGGACTTCCAGAAGACATTTTAACTGCACATTTTTAACCAAGTAGGACCTATTAGCCAGCAAACTGAAGCACATTATCAAGAAACTTCTGTCCTCAGTGATCTTGAGCTGAAAAAGCTTCTTGAAGCCACCCTGAACCAAGGAACCAAGGAGCTGAGCACTCACTGCCACGAAAAACAGTCAGTGGGCTCGTAGTGCAATTTAGGATTCTCCCAGTGTAAGACTAATGCACATGGTCTCAGATTCATGTTCCATGTTTGCACCTGTTGTGTTCAGTGAATAAAACCAATAATATCCATTTTGATTACTTTTCTAATGCCACGTTGTGGGGAAGTTCATACACTTCCTGAGGAATTACATATAACTGAAGAGGAGCAAGACAAGTAATCTCTTAGGAATGCTTTCAAAGGGAGACCCAAGACTATAAAACATTAATATGTAAAATTCTGTGCTAAAGACTTGGTACAACTTGACTTAAATCAGCAGAATAAATTTCATCAATTTCTAGGTCTAAATTATTTACTCGGTTCAGAGTATTTCCATAGTCGAAGGTAGTGATAGAGAATAAAAAAAACCCCTAAGCATCATGACAATATCTGACCACCATTTAGATGCAGTCATTCTCTAGAGAAATTAATATAGCCTCAAGACAAATAAGAGTGCTCAAATTTATGTTATAGGTGTTCTTTGTTTTCCAAAGTCAGAGCAGGCCATTAAATGTGACTGTATAAAACCAATATCCAAAGTTGCATTGCTTCTTAAAGAATGAGGGTGGAAAGGTCTCCTGGAAAAGGAAAAAACCCACCTCTTTTTATATCTTTCCACTCAAATTCTGCATGCCACTAGATGTCAAAATGAATATAAGAACCTTTCAGGAACCAGCTTTAACATATAACTAAATTGAAGTCTCGGGGTTATAAGTAGGTCAAGAGCCAGAATCATTAGTTTTATTTTCAGTTAAATCTCGTGATAGGATTTTATGACACTGGAAATTTGGTTTCTTATATGTGCTTTGTATGTGACTTCCTTTTTCCCCTGTGATATTTATATAAACTATATATTTTAGAGGGAAGACACAAGAAAAAGTAATTGTTGCATGATTTATATTGTACCATTAGAAAAATGATCGGACTTCATAAAGATAAACCAGCCCATTGTTCTCAATATGTCCATTATAATCTAGCAGGTGATTAAGGACTTACTATTCCATTGCCACCTATAATTATAGGCAATCTGCTTCCCTGCATTGTCCAATAAGTGGCTGATATTATTTGACAGCATTCTTACCCTTAGGTAATGCCAGGAGGTCAGTGGGACTAATGAAACATCTGAAACAAGCAAAAGAGATCTAGTTAATTTAGCCAAGTGTTTCTTGACTTTGTGTTTCTTGTGGTTTTCATACTTACAGGACTGCACACTTTCATGAAGCAAAAGGCAACTTATGTTTGTGTGTGATTTTGGCTCAGGATTTTTGAGTGGAGAAAAATTATCACAGTACGTCAGCTACGTCACTCAGGACTCAAAATGACCAGTGCAAAGCACCTGAAATCCTTTATATCATATGGTGATATTATCAGGCAGAAAATCTCAGAGAATTTCAGATATTCTTTTACTTGAAATGATCATTCATTTAAATGATATCTCTTTCAACAGTATAATCATCCCTGCATATAATAAACTTCAAGGTCTTTCATTTTAAGAAGCAATTGTCAATATTTCTGAAAAATTTTAAGGATATTCATTTGTTTCTTCACTTTAATCATGCCTGCTTAGGGAAGAACCACAAAACATAAGGAACTATTTCCCAAAGGAAAGAAAAGCCAAAAAAATTGTGAACTGCCCTCCACTGAGAAGTACAGTAAAATGTAGAGCCTCTGGAAAGGAATTCCAAGAGTCCAGTTTATCCTTCAGTGGAGGGAAATCTGCATTACAGTAGGACGCATGATTGACTGGGGAATACTGGACAGAATGGTGACATTATCTGCCAGTCAAGGTAAGAGGCACCTAAAAGAGAAACCTTTTTCCAATTACGTGCCTTTGGGACTGGGGTTAGTGATATGCTTAATATTCCCCTGTACAAGACAATCTCCAGGTTTTGTCATTTCTGACAGTTTTGCAACCACAAATGGCACATGGACAGAGTTCTAGGTTGGAAAGAGGTCATGATCAAGACCTGTGCTTCATGTCAAGCTACATTAAGAAGCTAAATCTAAGTCCATGTTTAAGGAGTGATTATACTACACTGAAGGTAGAGTCAAAAGGATTTCTTTGGTTCCTTTAGCAAGTTACCAGTTGATTTCACAGGATCAGACCTCAGAATTATAAGCCAACCTATCTCTAGTTTTCCTGTCTCCACATCCCTTCACAGCCCACACAACCTTCTGGGAAAATGATCAGTGTCATAGAATCATTTAGGTTGGAAAAGCCCTCTAAGATCATCAAGCCCAATTGGTCCCTCAGCATTGACAAATCCACCACAAAACCTTGTCCACAAGTGCCACATCTACATATCTTTTAAATCCCTCCAGGGATACCTGCAAAAATTTACTGCTTTGCCATCCAAGTGCAACACAGACTGTTCCTTTCTTTTTCCAGCAACTCGTTATGTATTTGAACATTGTTCTTATGTCCTCTTCAGACTTAATTGTTAGAAGTAAAAGCAGCCCTTGCTTTCTCAGACAAGCTTCCATAAATGCAGTTCAGCATTCTGCTCAGCACATATGGCCTAAGGAATAAATAAATAATAAAGACATTTGCCCAGCCATGTCCACCTTGTGATTCTGCAGAGAGATGCTGCCCTCAGACACTTTGGAAGGTGATGTTTTGTCGTGGTATCAGGCATGTAACTCATAATTATTGATACCAAATGAGATAGTAAAACCACCAGGTGCTAAAAGCTGTGACCAACCTGTGCCCTTCACATCTTGACTCCACTGTCTCTGTCCTGTCCCTTTGCTTGAACGAGGATAACAAAACTGAAGGGTCTTTTCTGCTCACCCACAGCAAGGGCTAAAAGCCAGCCATGCTCCTCCTTCCTCTCCTCTCCCCACTGCCCACTCCCTCAGGGCAGGAGCACATCTCTCCATCTCCAGGAGAGTGAGGGAACACACCTGGGATACCTGGGAGCAGAGTGGAAGCTGTGATACCTGAGAGAGGGCTGCACTGAGCTGGCACCAAAATATCCTGGACGATTCAAACACCTTGTCCATCATTACCTGACACCACCTTACATTGCTTCTCTCTTAACAGCAAGAATTTCAAACCACCCATTGCTTAAGATACTCCCAGAGTTTACAGAATTACTAAAAATGCCTCTGATTCAGTGCTGCTACTACTAGATAACTCATTCTTCAGTTTTGAAAAATACTCAAAAAGAACCCTTATGATCAAAAGCAAAACTTGTGTTATCATTTCATATCTTGTATTTAAAAAAATTTTGTTTAAAATAGTATTTATTTTCTACTTTTCATGTTTATTTGCTGTTTTGTTTAAGATTTTATTTCAGTTTCACCTTCTATCAAGATGGACTTAAAAATGTGATCTGAGGTAAAATTTAATATGCACAATAAAATTTATCGTGTAGCTGAACAAAAAGTCACTGCACCAAAAATGGTCCAGTCCAGCAGTTTTCTAAATGATGTAGGAGAAAAATAATGGGGCAGAGTAGCAGAAGCCTGACCCTATTCCCATAAGACTGTAAGATTTATCACCTACATAAGCAGAATGCTACAGAAAAGAGATCTATTGACCACAGCAATAACTCACAGCCCAGTAAAGCTAGCTGAGATGCTAGTCTGGTATTTGCTGATAGTACCTTTATTATGTGGCACTCACAATTTTTTTAAATAGCTTTGCTCAACAAGTTACTGTTCTTAATATTATGCACCACCTACTCTCTTTTAGACCAGCCACTTCTTTACAGTACTGATATTCAGGAGAGGGGGGGGAGTTGCAGGGAAGGATTTATAGGAGCGGGGATTTACTGTTTGAATTAAAGACTGTGTTGTCACAATTGTGGATTTCAGGAGAGGGGGAGCTACAGGCACATGCTATGCTGGCATAACAGAAATATTACTCAGAACAGAAATATGTTTGCATAATACCTTCTATTTGAATAGAATATTTACTGGAGAAATGAAAAATAATAAAAAAAAAACTGCTATCACTTGCAGTGCACGGACTGAATTTTTGCTGGTTTGGATAGACACAGGGAGATACTCAACTAGCTTTGTTTGGCAGACCATTTCTTCAAGGGCTTGGAGACCAAGGGTCCACGATCCTTAAGTTATCATCCAACACTAGAAGATGACACAGAGGGCACTGTCACAAGAGGAGCTGGTGACAGAGCCCTAAGTGCAACTCTCTCCTGGGATTTTTGCTGCCTGTGCTCCAGGCCAGTGCTGCCAGGGCACCTCAGAGTGCTGTGAAAAGAGCTCTGAGAAGCTGGAACTGGCCATGTTTGCTTCAGAGCTGCTTTTAACTCAGGCCATCCATCCTTAATCTCTGCCTGAGCTCCACAGCAGCTTTGCCTGGGATTGGGGTGTTCCCCACCAAGCTGGACCCTGCCTTGAGCCCTAATCCATATCTAGAATTATCCAAGAGAAAGGTGATTGTCTTCCATCAACCTTTACCTACAGCGTAGCTGTTTTAGTCCAGCAAGAGAGTAAAACACCCAAGATGGACTGAAGAAACAGCCCTAGTCTCTGTTCCCTTCTCCATCTCCGCAGTCTCAGCATCAGAGATGCTTCCTGTATTGTCTAAGAATTTAAAAGAAAATGTAATGGGGTTTGGGAATCCTAAGCAACTACAAGATGTAACAAAACATCTATTTATGATACTTTAAAAGTTATTTCAATTATTTGTTAAGAGGACTAGTGCAAATATCAAATACTACAGATTTGGAACGGAGACCAGAAGCTTCATCCAAAAGGATTCTTGGCTTTAGCTGCATGAAAACAAGCTGTAAACAAACCAAAAATGTGAACATGCTCTAAACCAGGACAAATACAGTGACAGGAGTGTCAGTAGTTCCATTGCTCAGCTGGTGCTCTGGTCCCCCAGAGAACACCCAGAGTGTGTCAGGGAGCAATGGCACAGCCCAGGTTGGGTGGGACCGGGAAAGATCCACTGGTCCCACGTGTGGTGGGAAAGGGAGCCTGGATGAGTGTAAGCACCCTGCCTATCCTGCCACCAACACCAGTGGGGTGGGCTGTCCTGAGGAGTGATTCTGTCACTACAGCACACTTTGTGAGGGGTCTGTGTGTCCGTGTGTGGGAGTACTTGGAAGGCAGGAAGGTGTGCAGAGGCTCTGGCGGGACCTGGATCCCACATCCCTTCACTGTGTGTGTGGGGAGAGGAGGGATCTTTGCAGGGAAAATGGGGACAAACTGCCCCAGGAGAGGGTTTATCAGAGTTAGAGCTGTTAGAGATTCCTAAAATACAGACATTGAGAAAAGGAATCAAAGTGGTTTTCACACTTCTCTCTGGCAAACTACATCTGCTCTCTGAATTTTCTTGACCACTTGCAATCTCGCACACTACCTTAGAAGTTTGGTAAAATTCATGCCTGAAAATATAAATCCACGTGATGAAATGCATCCATGGAAATACTTCTCAGCACACAGTGAAGACACAATGTCATATACTCAATATATGTATTTATTAATACACCATCAGCCTTTAGGGGTCTTCTCCCTGTATTTTCTCCCATAAACCCAGCACTTTTTGACAGGAATCCTTTAAATTTGCAGGGGGAAGGTGTGCAAAAGCCTGAAATTATTATGCTTTTCCACATGAAGCTCTATTTTCACTGCTTCTATGAAACAAAGAAAAGTGTAGAGATAGTATGAAACAGGAAAAGCTCCTCTCTGACTACCAAAGATGGACTACTTTCTAAATTAGGAACAAAAATATTTTCATTTCTAGCGTGGCCCGGTTGTGAATTCCACCCAAAAGTTGTGTACAGCTACCTTTACCATAGAACAATGATCCTCATCAAGAAACAAAACCCAGCCTCTATTCTCTGAACCTCTGAAGATCCACTTGACAACACAAGTCATGTATGGGAAAAGATCGATGTTTACTAAAGGGAGACGTGCAGCTGAGTAATGGCCCAGTTCTACTTTGGCCTATAATAAGGTTTGAGACCAAGATTTCGTTCAGTGCAGAGGTTCATATTTCACACCAAAGGAAAAAAAAAAAAACAAACACCCAACCCCAAAAAAACCCCCACAAACCAGCAACTGATCTTTGCTCATGAAAATATAATTGCCTCAGGTGAAATCAAGTTACGCAATTAGAGCAACAAAGAAAAATTCTAGCACACAGGGTCCATCTGTTGCCATGTGCATAAATTCTCTATGACTTGCCAAAGTAATTTATCCACCCAGAACACACATCCAAGCCGGCCAATATCTAGTACTGAGCAGAAAGGAAATTTAAAGAAAGGCACATCATTTATCATTACAGACAGCTCAGCAATATTGTGAACAGGGAGCACAATTTCAGTGGAGGGGGAAGAGGGAGTGGGAGAATGAAGATTGGAAATGCTTGCTGAGCTCAGAGCCTGCTGTAACAGCCGCCTGACACGAGGATCTCAAGGGCTACTTCCTCTGAGAAAAGAGCACAGAAAGCCGTGTCTTAACCACTCAACCCTGTCCCAACACATATTGTAATTCGATGAATTGCTATTTTGTGATGGAAAAACTTGCTGTCGGAAAATTTTCGACCGCCCTTGCGTAACTTGCAGTGGAATTTAACATGAAGAATAAACAAACTCACCACTCTATGGCAGTCTCACATTAAGCCTGAAAACCTTTCAGAATTGGCTGTCACAAGAAGCCCACTTTCATATGCTGCATGTAAAATCCTACCCCTTCCTCCCCTCACTTACAGGAGTTCTTGCTGTGGGGTTCAATGCAGTTATTCAGCACAAAACCCCATCTGCTGAATTTTTCAACACACTGTTCGGCTTTGGAGGCTATAAGATGCCAGGGCAAGGCAAGGGTGTACACTACTAGGGGTGATTTCACTATTTGATTCACCCCCATCTTGATCAACGAACCAGGTTTAGATTAGAGAGCGTACTGACACATGGGTATAAACTTTGTCCTACAGAATCTCACTGTGCTTTAAAATTAAAGATTTTAGCTCCTGGCATCACAAAACCAGCCCTAAATCCATGAGCGGGCTGTAAACAGTGTCTTTGTGAGGTTTCAGGCTCCCCAGAGCTTATACACAAGACAGTGTTCTGTTGTTCTTGATGATGCGTCAGCGGTGATGCCCAGTGAGATACTTGGAGGCAAAGAGGACGTAAGGCAGCTCCAGATAGGAGAGATAATAGGAGCTGTGGGGAGTAAATTTTACTGGAGGCAGATTTTAAACAAGTAGTTGGGGAGATGTCTGTATTTTCAGGAGCTATTTCAACAGAACTGCCTCCAGCACAGTCCTGGATGAAAGCACAGTTGCAAGCTGCTGAACGTGAGCCCTGGTTAGCCTGTTCCTACCACACTTGACAAGTCTTATTCAACTTTGTAAGTGAGCACGGGCCCTTCTGCTTCCTCCCTCCTTTTGGAGATGCTCTGGCAGAAGCAACCCTTCTGTCTGCAATGAGAGACTTTCACCTTTCCTGGTTGTGGACTAGAAAAGGAAAATCAACAATCATTTAACTGTGTGCACGGTCAGGGATGCAACGAAAAAAAATTATTCTCCTCCTGCATGTGTGCCAAAGGAGTTTGTTTTCAGTTCTTAATTTCTGAGAGGTCCTTGATTTTCCTGTTTCAGTTTCTGAGACACAGAAACATCCCTGCCCTGGAGGTAAGTTCAGAGAAATCAGCCAGCTGCACAAGAAAAATGAAATTATTGAAATATGTGTCTCCTTTTTAGTTGTGCTAGAAAACTTAAATAACTGTACAGTACATATTTTAGCTTTCATGAGATCCTGAAAGCCTAAAGTACCATGATCAAACAGAGAGAACACATTAAGGAACAGGAAAAAAAAAGGAGGAAAGAAAATCTGAACCCAGAAATATTCCAAGAGGAAAAATGAAGGACATACTGCTAACCAAACATTTAAATAAAAGGTAAAATAAAAGGGCAAAGGCTGAGCACAGTCCTCATTGTTCACAAACCAAGACTTATATCTGCCAGTGCTGAAAAATGAGATCCATTGTCCATTATCCCAGAAGTACACATGAGCCAAGATGACATTCCCCTCCTAGGTGCCATCAACCTGCATCCAGCAGAATGGAATGCTGCTCAATAATTCTGATCAAGCAGCCAGATTAATCCTGACCAGTCTTCTGTCTGTAGTTCAGGGAATTCCAGTCTTTAGATCAGAAAGCTATATTTACACTGGGAATGTTATACCCTTTTTAAGAACATTTTATGAGAACACATTTGACCAGCGAGAGTTGAGTCAATCGGATTTAAACAAACAAAAAAACCAAACCAAAACCAAAACAAAAGCAGAAAGGACAACATAAGAACCAAAGCACAATAAAAAAATATAAACCAAGCAATAGCAACAAAACACTCCCTCCAAAAAAGTAAAATAATCACAACCAAAGGAAAAATTAAATCCAACCTTAAACCAAAGAAAGAACTCATAGTTCTTTTTATCACACCTTGATTCCTTTTCCAGTGGGATGTTCGCAAAGCTGTTTAATCCAGATTGTGCATAGTTTCATCAAATGTCAAGGAAAAAATTAAGCTCAGAACACACTGTTTCTGGCAAACAACAAAACTGTTACCAGCTTGGAGGGCCTGAAGTTTAATGTGATGGAGGCAGAAATGACCTTAAAAAAAAAAAAAATAAAAAAAAAAAGGCAGAAAATATTTCAGTTTTCAGTGGTTTCTCTTAAGAGAGTCAGAGATGAGCCTGGCTTTTCCTGAAATAGGCTGTAAGTTTTCACACCACTGACACTTTGTTCAAGAACACATGGAAAGGTTCAAACCAAAATAACGCCTGAAAGCAGAGAACTTGACACCGTGTCTGGCCATGTTTTAAATAGTTTCTGTAGCTCTAGTTAGGACTCTTTCAGCCATGTTTGCTGTCTGATGGGTGATTAAATGACATGTTTTTAAAACAGGAAGCATTGGCCATTTTGTGTTTCTGGTGCCATCCTTTTAAACTTCATGGAAATGGAGTGAAACCAACCCAGACGGGTTTTGAAATTCCTCTCACTAACTGTACTTCAGTTACCCAACATATTGTGCTCATTCATGTAGCCCTCAAGTGGGATAATTTTTCTAAGGGAAGTCGAAAAATTGTCAGGGAATTATAATTAAGGTGGTGAAGGGGTGAGGATCCTCAACTCATACATGCACCTACTGCCAGAAAAGGATCGTTTCATAGGGAAAATCTGGTGCATGACCACATGAAACAACCGTTCAAATGGTGGACACTGAACCACATGCTCATACCCACTGTCAGGGCAGGTTTGAAACAGTTCAGACAGAAAAGGCTCCTGTCCTAAGCCAGATTTACTGTTAAAGAACCTCACTGTGGATCCACGGGCTGAATTCATGTTAGGGTTCCTTATGTTCAGGGCATTCCCAGAAAAACCTGCAGAGTGTCGTTATGTTCAGGGCATTCCCAGAAAAACCTGCAGAGTGTCATCCCCACCACCTCCATTAAAGGCCTTTTGGTCCCTGTCAACAGTGCAACTTCCACAGTGCTACCCAAAAGCCACACAGAGCCATCATCCTTTCCATGTTCCTAAAGGAGGATGGGTGCCAATCAGCCTGAGACAGTGCAGAAGCTGAGTCCTGGTTCAGGAATTTCTCAGACACTGACAGTCTTATAACAAAATTAATTACTGCTCTATACAGACCGGTTGACAGAAAGCCCAAGGCCTTTGGCAGTGACATGTCACAATACAATTCGACAGGGATGTGGTAAGACACGCTGAAACTGGTCTCAACTGTAAGTACATCAAACATCAACTTTAAAAAAAGGGAAGAAAAAAAAAAGCCTTTTCAAGTCACATTTTTATTTTCATGCAAGAACAGTGCACTGAATTTCACCTAAAATAAATCAATTGGTGAAACAAGCCATTAATCTATTTAAATGTAAAATACACAGGTCTAGACTAATGAATATTTGAAATAAAGAGAGTGAAGTTAAATTATTCCAACAGAATCTACAGATGTTGTAGGCAGTCTCAAGCATATGTGTTCAGTTTAGTCATTTTATGGAATGCACAGCCACAGATCGGCTTAGGTGGAAAGTTAATTTTTATTTATTATGTTTAGCCCTGGCACATTTGAGCACAGGCTCATTCTTTGAGTTGGATAATCATAACTGGAGATGCAAAAAGCTCTTTGTTCTTTATAAGCTTCCTAGGAGCAAATACAAGAAGCTGTTCTGCAGGGAAGACTCAGACCCTTAACAGGAACAGCGTTTGCACAATGATGTCTAAAAGCTAGAAATGAAAGAGGGACAGTATTTTAACATATTTTCAGAACAGATTCCTTCTATAAATCTGAATTGCTGCAGTTATCTGATGCAAACTTTGGCAGATCTTTAGCAGTCCAGATGTCCACAATAAAATGTTATTTAATGTATCAATGAACAGTTTCCAATATGCAAATAACTCAGTTTCTGCAAACATCTGATGGACAACTGCCAATATGATGGGTGTTTGTTTCAACAGAGCAGAAGTGGCTATAGAGAATCTTAGTTTTCTGTTAAAAGCACCATGGAAAATATTTATTCATTTCAGAATGGTGCATAAGGAACATGTTTATTTCTAGCAAATAGTCTAAAAACATAACAAAGTTAACTCATAATAAAACTGGGAATAAAATCAACAGTGCCTTCAGCAGCTGAAAGCTGGAGAAAGAAAAAGCAAATTATGCAAAGGATGCTTAGCACTAGTTTCCCACAGAAATGGTTTGATGTGGCAGATTTTGAGGTGCTTTGCATTGCTTGGTTTTAACCTTGCTCTCTGTGACCCTCTGCCACTGACAGGCCCAGTGACACAGACCAGCTGGCTTGGTGACAAACTTGTCTTCAGGTACAGGAAAGGGTCCTGATGTATCACATCCCCTAGACAGAGCACTCCTCAGCACTAGAAGAGATATCTACATTGGAAATATTTTCCTCCAGAGCTTCCAAAACATCAAGAACCACCCCATCCTTCCCAAAGGGCAGGGCCTAGGGAAAAAGGCAGCTTTGATTCTCAAGAACTGCATAAGGATTTACAGCTCCATCCCTCTGTCTGGGCTTTTTCGTGTAAGCTGTTCTCTCATTTCCCTAAATAATTGGAAAAATTCACTCAGCTGATGGGTCTTTTCAGTTTGTTGTAATGTGATTTTTGAATAACCACCTTGCTGACATACTAAATTGTCTCTGGATTGTTTTATTAATCTTATAAGAACATTAACAAAATCAGTTAGGTATGGTATTTACTACTGTAAATCAGTAGCATGTTCTAATTTATGAGAAAGCCCCTTTCCCTCTGACTCCAAAGGAAACATGATTGACCCTGACACAGTTTTGTGCTCCAGAGGGGAGACAGTCTGTCATGTTCAATCATTTCTTGATCAAATCCAAAATGGCAAGTTAATTGTTTAATTAAGGGAACAAGGCCCTTAGAAACTTTCATGTTCTACATAATTTTATAATGGGTCTACGTAAATAAAATAAATAAGATGTGATGGAATGGAGAGAAATTTCATAAGCAAAAGCAGTGCTAAATATCTCTGATACCAACAAAAACTATCAATGGCCAACCTCCAGCAGCTGAGCCCAACAAAATAAATTGAATTTTAAGTATTTTGGAAATCCTATGAAAAATAACTGGCACGTTTGAACAGTTGTACCTCACTTTGGTTATACCATGTTTAAGATAAGAACAGACCACAGAAACAGAAATCTGTCTTACTTCTCGAGGCAAAAGTGAGAAATGGGATTAACAAAAAGCAAAGAAGTATGTGGGAGATTTTGCTACTAATTCTGCAACATTTTGTGATTTAGGGTGCCCTTTCACATCTTAGGGGATTTTTGCCATCAAAATTGCTGCTACCTCTATCTAGAGGTCACTTTTCACAGCCAACAAAAGTTCATTTTTATAATACAAAACTCTCTTCCTGTAACTCAGCACCAGATACTTAATCATGTACTGATTTATTTATCTGTGAATGGGGCCCCCCCACGTGATAAATCCCATTATTTATAAAGCAATGTGAAATGCACTGATTCTTTTTGATACATTATTCATTGGGAACAGCATACCTGCACTTCTCATTAGTGGAACTTCTCCCAGAATTCTCTGTTCTGAGGAGTGTTCAGAAGTCCCTTTCTGTCTCCCAAAACTCTGCCAGGATTTTTTTTTTGCTTTCTTTAGCTTAAACTCATTTAAGTTCATTTAAGCCACATCTACATCTAATAGCTTTACAAAGCAAAAATGATTTTTTTAATTTTTTTTTAAGCAAGGGAGAAAGTACAAGCAGTTGGATAGGATGCTTGTTGCTTGTTTTAGAATCATAGTTGTCTTAGAAGAAGGAGGAGGAAAAGAAAAATGGAAAAGAGAAGAGAACAGGAGAAGAGAATGGAGGAGGAATACAGAAAAAACAAAGAACAGGAAAGAAAAAGAAAAGAAAAAAAAAAAAGGGAGTCAGGTGTAGGAGCTAATTACAAGCCCTAGAGATGAAAAGGAAGGCAGCTGTCAGCTCAGGAGTAACAGAGGGTACAGAGAATATTTTTTTCCTATTTTACTTTTTAATAGAATCTGAACTGCAAGACTCACTCCAAAACCTTAACATTGCACAACACCCCCTTAAACTTCACTACCTATTTTGAAGTTACGAGCTTTCTGCAACAGTAACAGTTCTTTTCTCTCTTTCACTTCATTTTCATTGTAATATGTGTTTCCTTCTCACCTTAATTATGTGAGAGAAAAGTCCTAAACTTTTAGCAGAACTAAACTTTTAGAGAACTTGGATAAAAAACCCCAAACCACAAATATTCTTAAATTCACACCAAAGTAAGTTGAACAAACTCTGCTGAACACATACACTTCAATTCTTTTTTCTTACACCACTGTGCTTAAAAATACATGGATAAAATGCCTGTGATGTACAGCAGGCCAGAGGAGATGGGAAACCAGCAGGAATGTAGAGTGTGTTCCTCTGCCACTACCAGTTCACAGTTACAGAGGGAAATGAAGTAATCCTGTCTGGATTCATGAGTGTTTAATCAAAACCTTCCTTTTCCCTCCCATCAATTAAAAGATTTGCAGAAGGCAGCAGAGAGGAAAAGGTAATAAGTCGAAAAGTGATGAGGGAAACGGAGGGTCACATCAATAAAGACACATTTTTGTAACAATTGTCTCTGCTCCAGAATGAGCAGAGAAGCACAAAGAATCTGCTTTCTCCAGCCACGCTGAGGAGCTGTGTAAAATCTCTGATGAGACAAAGACTTTCTTTAAACTTTTATAGGAATGAGAAGGTCTCCACTAATGAGAGTTTAAGGGAATTTCTTAAATCTAAAGTGAAGGATACCAGGAGTTGAACATAACCTGAGGGTTTTCCTGTACATGTTCACTAATATTACAAAGAGCTTTCAGAAAACTCTCTGAAGATCCTGTTTCCTGCAGGAAGAAAAAGAAACAGGGCAGAAAGGCTTCAGGGAGCTGAAAAGCAAAGAATATTGCTATAAAGTTACATACACAGTATGTTGTTAGAAAAGTGAGAGTCGTCCTAATGCCACAGTATAATTCCGGTATCTGGGAGGTAATTTGAAATTATTTGAAAAAAAAGTTCTCTCCTCAGCCCCCTTCCTATGACAAAGTGTTCAGGAATACACAACCAGTGCATCCTGAACAGAAATACCCTACTCTAAGTGGGATAATGGCTCAGCTCAGTGAGGGTGCTTGTGAAAACCTTTGAAAGTTCATTTTACCAACAGTAACTGAACCCAGGTCTTCCAGGATTATGCCAAAAGAAGTACAAGAGGATATTTTCACCCTTCCCGAGACGCCAGTCAAAGCCTTCTGTCCTACTCGCAATGAGGAGAAAACAGTCCCCCATTCACACCTGTCTGCCAAGTGAGCAATTTGAAATTGCTGTCTGAAAAGTGTCCCATTGGCGATAGGGAGCTTAAAAAGCAAAACACCCATTAGATCGTTTAAAAGGTGTCACTTTTTTCTCCTTTTCGGTGGGCATATGTCTAAACACAACAGACTTGCACCGTGCTGATCCTTCTGGGACTCCCCTGTTGCAGGGAGAATTGCAGCGTGTCAGAACACGGAAAAGTTTAAGCTGCATCTACTCCCTGACCTCTAGCCGTGGGGAAGAAATAATAAAGGAAAAAAAACAAACCAAAAGCCCCAACAATCACACCAAATTCGCTTGCCTTTACTGCATTCAGTAGAACTACTGTTTTCTAAATAGTATATTGCTATAAAGCACAGAGAGAGGGGAAGATTTAACCTTTGTGCAAATGGAGAGCAGTCAAGGGCAATAAAAGCTCGCGTCAGGTAAGAGAGGCTTATCAATGCTGACAGGGGTAGGGATGGAGGAACCTGAACACTTGCTCAGGAGCACAACGTGTCAGGCTCACAGAGACCTTTACAAAGCTCTTCCCTGGTTCTGTTTAGTTACAGAAAGCTCCTTTTATACTGGAAGATCTGCCAGGGAAGGGAGCCACCTTTCCAAAGCCCGAGGAAGGTGGGCTTGCCCTTCCTGAACAAGGAGACTGGATAAGAAGTACTGCTGTGCCAGCTGCCATAGCTCAGGGCAGCACTTGGAAGTTTTCCTTGGAAGGCAGGGCACTCACACAGCAGTCCCTCAGCTCTTGGGGCCTGTGGCAAGCCCCAGCACTGTCAAACTGGAAATGTATTGGTTGTTGTGCAAAATAGTACAAACCTCAACCAAAACAACCAAACAAAAAGCCCAAACCAAACAAAAAGCCCAAACCAAACAAA